>NC_044031.1:739748878-739936378 GCF_901765095.1 Microcaecilia unicolor | reverse complement strand
ACATTCCTTGATCTGCACTTCCCCAGTTGCAAAGGAATGAAATACAAACTAATGCATGCGTCAAACTTCACCTACCTGAGCACACAGTTATGGAACGCACTGCCGCGCAGCTTGAAATCGATCTACGAAAGAACGAACTTCCGCATATTACTGAAGACCCATCTCTTTGATAGAGCATACCAAAAAGATCAACCCATGTGAATATGCAAAACTCGCCTATCTAATTTCAGAACTGTTTCTTAATATCTGCTTGTATACTATTACTTTGTTTTATTATCATCATGCTGACCAAGATCCTGCAATACTAAATTTTTATTTGCTAACATTCTTCCACTACTCATGATGTATTGTAAGCCACTTTGAGCCTGCAAAGAGGTGGGATAAGGTGGGATACAAATGCAACAAATAATAAAAATTTGCACTCTGGTTCGTAAAATCATTTATGGAGAGACCCCAGTCTACATGTCAGACCTCATTGACTTACCACCCAGGAACACTAAAAGATCGGCACACACATTCCTGAATCTCCATTATCCTAGCTGCAAAGGTCTAAAATATAAATTAACCCATGCATCCAGCTTCCCCTACATAAGCACGCAGCTATGGAATGCCTTACCACTTGCTGTGAGAAAAATCCGCGACCTAACTAACTTTCGAAGATTACTGAAGACCAACCTGTTCAAAAAGGCTTACCACAACGATACAGCTTGATTACCAGTCAACGAAACTCAAGCCTGAACTAGATAAAACTCAACTCTCTATACTAGACTACCAATGACTACTCTACTACGAATGAACTTTAATGCATTACCACCCTATCCCCAATTCCGAATATGAACTCTTGATACTTGACTGTTTAATCTACTATGAGGCTTATTTTCAAAGCACTTAGCCTCCCAAAGTTCCATAGAAACCTATGGAACTTAGCCTCCCAAAGTGCTTTGAAAATATGCCTCTAAGCCAATCATCATCTCTAAAGTAATACCACTTATAGCACTCACTCCGGAAATGGCGATCGCCATGAGTCACGTAAGTGTCACGTTTTCCAAAAGCAGGAACTGGGTTTGTGATCCCTTGGGCCGCTGCCAAGGAGTGGCAGCGGCAGGCAAAACCACCCCACACAGGGATAAGGCAGAACTCTGACAGGGTCAGCTAGACTTCGCCTTCACTTAGCCACCGTTCCTCAGGAGTTGAGCCCCTGAGTGCAGGTGGCCGGCAGGGCTTACCGGACAGGGCAGAAACTGGATACCGGCAGGATACACACAGGGACTAGAACACACAGGGAGGCTAGGAGGAATACTAGACTAGGAGACAAGGGACAGAACTGAAAGCTGCAAGCAGCCTCTGAAACAGGGAACAACACTGATAGATAAGAGCAGGGGTGTAGCCAGACTTTGGAGGGAGGGGGTCCAGAGCCCAAGGTGAGGGGGCAAATTTAGGCCCCCCGGCGCCGCTGACCCCCCCACCATTGCCGACCACCCCACCATTGCCGACCCGCCGCCATTTTTCACGACCTCCCGCCCTCTCGACCCCCCTCCCGCCGCGAACCCTCCCTCGCCGTCGCCTACCTTCGGTTTTGCTGGCGGGGGACCCCAATCCCCGCCAGCCGACTCTTCATCCTGCAGTCAAAAAAGTCTTCGTTCTGTTGCATGCTGACGTCCTGCACGTTGTACGTGCAGGACGTCAGACTCAGAGAACAGAACGAGCTTGGGCTTCCTGCCGCTTAGTAATATGGGCCCTTTATTAGTTCACCAATCTAACCCTCTCAGAATTCCCTGACGGAGATTAAAAGACTCTCCAGTATGAAACAGCCCTCAAAACATTCGGAATAGGAATGGGGAAAAGGATAAGTTTCACACAAGTTACAAATGGAAACTCCATGATATTTCCACATTTGAAACTGCCATAGCAATCTCACTCCAACTGGTTTCACCCTCCTTGGGCTTCCTCAGGGCACATCATAGATGCTAATAAAACATTTTTAGATTTCTGACATTTTGCATGGACCAGATTCTATATATGGTGCTGTAAAAATCGGTGCTGAAAAAAATACACCTAGGCGTATTCTATAAACCACGCCTAAAGTTAAGCATGGTTTATAGAATATGCCTAGCACCCCTCCACATGACTAAATTTGGTCGCAGGTATTACTTGGCGTAAATGCTATTGACTAAATTAGACATTCTGTAGATAAATCTCTCGTTTGTCCCCTTCTCCATTAGTTCTAATTCCAGACTCCGTTCCTTTTACCTCGCTGCACCTCACGCCTGGAATAGACTTCCCGAACCTGTACGTCTAGCCCCGTCTTTGGCTGTTTTCAAATCCAGGCTAAAAGCCCACCTCTTTAACACTGCTTTTGACTCCTAATCACTGTTCACTTGCCTGTACCTTTTATCTACTACTACTACTTAACATTTCTAGAGCGCTACTAGGGTTACGCAGCGCTGTACAAAATAAAATAAACAAAGAAGGACGGTCCCTGCTCAAATGAGCTTACAATCTAAAGAACGAAATGTCAAGTTGTGCAGTCTAGATTTCCTGGGTAGAGGTGTAGAGGCTAGGTGCCGAAGGCGACATTGAAGAGGTGGGCTTTAAGCAGAGATTTGAAGATGGGGAAGGAGGGGGCCTGACGTATGGGCTCGGGGAGTTTGTTCCACGTGTGGGGTGAGGCGAGGCAGAAAGGGCGGATCCTGGAGTTGGCGGTGGTGGAGAAGGGTACTGAAAGGAGGGATTTGTCTTGAGAGCGGAGGTTACGGGTAGGAACGTAAGGGGAGATGAGGGTTGAGAGGTAAGGAGGGGCTGCAGATCGAGTACATTTGTAGGTTAGTAGCAGAAGCTTGAATTGAATGCGGTACCTGATGGGAAGCCACCTCTTTAATTCCATTACCTCTTAATTGTTCTGTCTGTTTGTCTTATTTAGATTGTGAGCTCTATGAACAGGGACTGTCTTTTCGTGTATGGTGTACAGCGCTGCGTATGCCTTGTAGCGCTATAGAAGTGTTAAGTAGTAGTAGTAGTAGTAGCAGTGCACATAGATTTTAGAAACACCTACGACCCGTCCATTCCATGTCCCCTTTTCTTTTCAGTTCCACATCTTACAAGTTACATGAAGAACTTTACAGAATATGCTTAGCAAATTCTGCATATAAATTCTAATCAATGCCAATTAGCGTCAATAATTAATGGCAATTATCGGCGCTGATTGGCTTGTTAAGATAATTAAGTTACGTGAGCAAATCAGAATACGATCTGATTTCCACGCACAACTCTGTTCACTCTATATAGAATCTGGGGGATTATGGGATGAGCGGTGCTGCCCTGTGACATCTATGATGAGCCCTGAAGAAGTCCGAGGAGGGTGAAACCGGTTGGAGCGGGATTGCTACGGAAGTTTGAAATATGGAAATACTAGTAAAAAAGGCCCGTTTCTGAGACCAATGAAACGGGCGCTAGCAAGGTTTTCATCGTAGTGTGTATGTTTGAGAGAGTGTGTGTGAGAGAGAGAGACAGAGTGAATGTGCGAGTGTGTGTGTGTGTGACATAGAGTGAGGCTGTCTGTGTGAGAGTGTGTGTGTGAGAATGAGCGTGTGTGTGTGAGAAAGAATGAGAGTGTGCGGCAGGGCCCCCCCCCTCTGTCTCCTGCCCCCCTGTCTTCCCTCACCCCCTTCCTTCCCCTCTCTCTCTCCCCTTTTTCCTCCCCTCCCAGCTTCAGGGTCATGGCCCCCCTCCCTCCACCTTTCAGGGTCATGGCCCTCTCTTCCACTGCCTCGTTCAAGCTGCCTCCCTCCCACGTTCTGGCTGGCTGGCTGCCTGGCTCGCTCCCTCCCTCCCTCCGACGTTCAGGCTGGCAGCCTGCTTTGTGACATAGAGTGAGGCTGTCTGTGTGAGAGTGTGTGTGTGAGAATGAATGAGAGTGTGCGGCAGGGGTCCCCCCTCTGTCTCTCGACCCCCTGTCTTCCCTCTCCCCCTTCCTTTCCCTCCCCCTCCCCATTTTCCTCCCCTCCCCCTCCCAGCTTCAGGGTCGTGGCCCCCCTCCCTCCCTCTGCCTTTCAGGGTCGTGGCCCTCTCTACCACTGCCTCGTTCAAGCTGCCTCCCTCCCTCCCTCTTGCTGGCTGACTGGCTTCCTCCCTCCCTCCCTCCCTCCCTCCGACGTTCAGTCTGGCTGGCTGCGTGCTTGCCTGCCTCCCTCCCTCCCACATTCAGGCAGGCTTGCTCCCTCCCTCCCACGTTCATGCTGCTTTCCTCCCTCGCTTCCTCCCAAGTGTCAATGCTCCGCCCTCGTTGTCATCGCGTTGTGATGCGAGGGCGAGGCAATGGTAGTCCTCCCTTTCTTGCTGCTCGTTTGCGTTCGCGATGCATCTGACGTCCCTTTTTTTTTTCGAGTAGGAACGGGTGGGCGATGCTATTTGTTGAGTGTAAGTGCTCTGCCCTCGACGTCATCACGTTGTGATGCGAGGGCGGGGCATACACTCATGGAGCAGCATCGATCTACACCGCCTCATTTTCAGAACGTTGGGAACAGTGAGGCTTCAATAGAACGTTGGAGTGCGTTTTGTATAGAGAGATTGTGGAGTTTACACTTTTAACTTGTGTGAAACTTATCCTTTTCCCTATTCCTGTTTGAAATGTTGAGGGCCATTTCATACTAGAGAGTCTTTTCATTTCCCTCAGATAATTCTGAAAGGGTAAGATTGGAGAATTAATAAAGAGCTTTCTATATGTTCTAAAGTAGAGAGATGTGGTAGCCGTGTTAGTCCACTTTTAAAGGTAATCAATAGAAATAGAATAAAATAAAACATAGAAAAGAAAATAATATGATACCTTTTTTTTATGTGACGAAGGGTGCTATATTGGAGAAACAAGCCAGATGCTGAAGAAGAGATTTAATTTACATAGACATCACATGAAAAATGCCTGTGCCAACCAGGATGTGACCTCTGTGGGACAGCACTTTACAAAGCCAGAACACTGTACCAATGATTTTATGGTGAGAATACTGAAAGGAATCTTTAAAACAATACAGGTACATAAGACCTTTGAAATCATAATGATTAAATATTTTGACACACACCAGGCAGGACTTAACAAAGATCTGGGTTTTATAGCCCATTATAAACCATGACATTTCACTGCTTTGTCAGCCTCTGATCACCATGCATATCTCCCTGTCCCTCATCCTCTCAGGCCTTTCTGTTTCTCACCTAGCTCACCCCTCCCTCCCTGAGAATTTCTGAAAGAAGAGGACATTTCTCTGGTAAGTGAACACTATTTTGCTTTGTGCTTTGGGAACATAAAGATTGGGGTTTAAAGGAGGAATTGTAGGTTAGTGATAGGTAAAATAAAAATATAAAAAAGCTAATTTTATCAACTAATCTCCATAGTCTTTTCCCCTTAGTTTTAAAAACTTTGTACCACAGCATTAACAGATAGACTCTAGCAGGCACTGCAGGATCTAGTTTAGTCTTCCCACCCACCCCCCTCAACATCCGCACACCCCTAGGACAACTCTTCATTTATAGTCAGTTATTAATAGAAATCAAACAAAATAAAACATGGAAAAGAAAAAAAGATGATACCTTTTTTATTGGACATAACTTAATACATTTCTTGATTAGCTTTCGAAGGTTGCCCTTCTTCGTCAGATCAGAAATAAGCAAATGTGTTAGCAGATAGTATATATAAGTGAAACATCTAAGAATTACTTTGACAGTCTGACAGGGTGGGAGGGTGGGGGTGGGTAGGAGGTATGCATGGGGACATCAAAGCATTTCATTGATATTCTAACAGGATGGGTGTGGGTAGGTGAGAGGAGGGTGATAAACAGAGAAATACAATTTATGGTTCATAATGGGCTAGAAAACCCAGATCCTTATTAAGTCCTGGTTGTTGGGTGTCAAAATAGTCAATCATTCTTATTTCAAAGGTCTTATGTTCCTGTATTGTTTTAAAATTACCTTTCAGTATTCTTACTGTGAAATCACTGGTGCAGTGTTCTGGTCTTGTAAAGTGTTGGCCCACAGGGTTGGGGGCTTGACTGGCACCGGCTATTTTCATGTGATGTCTGTGCAGCTTGAATCTTGTCTTAAGCATCTGGCCTGTTTCTCCAATATAGCATCCTTCGTTACATTTTTTACACTGAATGATATATACCACATTGGAAGATGAGCATGTAAAATAGTCCTTTATGTTGAATATTTTTCCCTTGTGAATGACTGTGGGGTCTTGTGAAATGTTTTGGCATAGTTTGCAGCTGGCTGTGTTACAGGGAAACGTGCCCTTTTCTTTTTCTGTCTGTGTTGAGAGTTTACTTCTGATCAGCTTGTGTTTTAAGTTTGGTGGCTGTTGGAAGGCCAGCACTGGTGGGGATGGGAATATCTCTTTCAGTAATTCATCTTCCTGGAGTAGCGGCTGTAGGTCTCTTATGATTTTCCTCAGTTTCTCCAGCTCTGGGTTGTATGTCACTACAAGGGGAATTCTGTCTGTGGCTTTTTTTCCCTTGTACTGTAGCAGATTTTCCCTGGGTGTTTTGAGGGAGGAGGCAATATTCTTGGAGATTATTTTGGGGTTGTAGCCTTTCTGTTTGAAGGATGCAGTCAGGGTTTCAAGGTGTCTGTCTCTATCCTCTGGGTCCGAGCAGATACGGTGGTATCTTGTGGCTTTGCTGTAAATAATAGATCTTTTTGTATGTGAAGGGTGGAAGCTGGAGTTGTGGAGGTAGCTGCATCTGTCTGTGGGTTTCTTGTATATAGATGTTTGTATACAGCCATCACTGATTGAGACTGTGGTGTCCAAAAAATTGACTTTTTCTAGGGAGCAGTCAATTTTGAATCTGATTGTAGGATGGTATGTATTGAAGGAATAGTAAAATTGTTTCAGTTTCTTCCCCCTCCGTCCAAATCATAATAACCCATTATAAACCATAAAGCTGTATTTCTCTGTTTATTTCTCTGTTTATTACCCTCCTCTCACCTACCAACACCCATCCTGTTAGAATATCAATGAAATGCTTTGATGTCCCCATGCATACCCCCACCCTCCCACTCTGTCAGACTGTCAAAGTAATGCTTTGATGTTTCTCTTATATATACTATCTGCTAACACATTTGCTTATTTCCGATCTGACGAAAAAGGGCAATCTTCGAAAGTTAATCAAGAAATGTATTAAGTTATGTCCAATTAAAAAGGTATCATCTTATTTTCTTTTCCATGTTTTATTTTGTTTGATTTCTATTGATAACCTTTAAGAGTGGACTAACACGGCTACCACACCTCTCTACTAGTCAGTTATTGTAATTAGGGTAACAAGCAAGGAGTGCTCTTACAGAGTTTTAAATACATTTCATTACCATCTAAGCAGGAAACACTAAATAAATCATACAATATACTATATAAACTAAAAGACATTTTTATATTAGGCTAATATCCTTAATACTGTAGCAAGTTTTAAATTATTGAAAAACTCAAAAACACTAAGATGGAGTCAGCAGTCCAGCAGCGAGAGGGGTGCTATCCAGTCTTTTGCATTGAGTGTCAAATGTGTGATTATCTCCCAGTTGTTGAGGTGTCATATGTGTGTACCCAATGCAAAGAGCTCCTAGCTCTCAGAGAACATGTCTGTTCTCTTGAGGCTAGAGTAGCAGACTTGGTGGAGCTGAGTGAGACGGAGAGGTACATAGAGGAGACCTACAGGGATGTTGTAGAGAAGTCCCATCTCTAGCCTGGTAGCCCCTGTGCTACCTTGGAGGAGGGAGGTCTCCTAGAAGAGAGCATCACCCTGGTGAAGTAGGAAGTACTCCTGTTGCCAGGACCTGCCCACCAGGGGATGTACTATCCTCTCGCACCGAGGATATGTCTCCAAGTGCTGCCCGGGAGGGAAGGGTTAGGACAGCTGTTGTAGTTGGTGATTCGCTCATTAGACATATAGATAGCTGGGTGACTGGTGGATATGAGGATCGCCTGGTGACTTGCCTGCCTCATGTGAAAGTGGCGGAACTCACGCGTCACCTAGATAGGATTTTAGATAGTGCTGGAAAGGAGTCGGCTGTCTTGGTACTGTAGGAGTATTTCCCTGTATGTCTCACCTTGCTGGTCTTGGCCTGTATAATCCTATGACATCAAAATGGAGGCTGTAAACTCTGACCTGCATAACAGTGATTTAGCTAATTCAGCTTTCTGGAAAATCACTAACAGTCTTGTAACACCAGGGACATGCTGTGGGCAAACCAGCCCCCTTTATCTCCCTGAGAGGCTGGCTCCAGCAAGGCGAGTGAGAAACAGAAAATGCATACCAAAATGTAACAACTTGAAGGTCAAGAACAACGGACGCTTCTTGCCATGCAGTGAGCTGAGGAAGATCCAGATTGGGTTCCTGCAGTCACCGGACCAAGAGGGACTCAGGAGAGCGGAAACAACAAGAAAGGAGTTAGTCGGAAGCCTTGGAAGAAGGTGGAGGTGGAAAGAAGACCAGTGAGACCTAATAAGGTCCACCAACTGATGAACTGTGTATCTGGAGGAAAGTACCGTGTGGTTCAGCTACCTGTAAGGAGTGACCTGTGCCCTCCCTGTCTGCTGCAGAGTACCGATCCTAGCTCTGACTAAGACTCGCTGGAAACTCAGCTGGAGTCTGGGAAGTATCCTGTGCCATTTCCCGAGGGACTGCCACAGAGGTCAGTCTGGTGAGAGACACGGTGATTTATTACCTATTAGTCTGGGTTAGTGAGTGGTAATTACCTGAGCGAAAGGCTGGTGACGTCATACTTGTGATCAGGAGATAAGCTACTAATAACTGTACTACCTCGTAACATAGTGTAACCTGACCAATCAGTTGTGTAATTTTATCTGGTAACCAGTAAGAATTAGTGTTTAGTAGCGTGACGTATGATTGTAATTTTTATCAGTCAGTAATTTTGTATTCAGCCAAAGCTTTGCCAGAGTTTCTATTTTGTATACCTTATCTGTATTTTCTTATCTATAATAAAAGCTAATATATATTCCAGCCTGCTTTTTCTGTCGCATTCTTCTCTTTCGGAAGTAACTGTATAGGTTCCAAGGTTCCCTCCTCTAGACCGTACAGAATAATTTGTCTGCAGATAGTTCTGTTTGGGGAACCTAAGTCACGGATAATTTATTAGCTGTGATAACGATCCTACAGTACATGTGGGTACCAATGACATAGGAAAATGTGGGAGAGAGGTTCTGGAAGCCAAATTTAGGCTCTTAGGTAGAAAGTTCAAATCCAGAACCTCTAGGGTAGCATTTTCTGAAATGCTACCCGTTCCACGCGCAGGGCCCAAGAGACAGGCAGAGCTCCGGAGTCTCAATGCGTGAATGAGACGATGGTGCAGGGAGAGGGTTTTAGATTTGTTAGGAACTGGGCAACATTCTGGGGAAGGGGGAGCCTATTCCGAAAGGATGGGCTCCACCTTAATCAGAGTGGGACCAGGCTGCTGGCATCAGCGTTTATAAAGGAGATAGAGCAGCTTTTAAACTAGAAACGGGGGGGGGGGGGGGGGGGGGGGGGGGAGGGAAGGCCGACAGTCTCTCAAAAGTGCATGGTTCAGGATAAGATATCTTTCAAAGATATCACCAAAACAGGGAAGATAGGGCATCCTGATAGTGAGGTTGCAAAAGAGACCGTAGTAGATCAGGTGTCCTTAAATAAAAATCAGACAAAACTACTACTACTACTATTTAGCATTTCTATAGCGCTACAAGGCGTACGCAGCGCTGCACAAACATAGAAGAAAGATAGTCCCTTCTCAAAGAGCTTACAATCTAATAGACAAAAAATAAAGTAAGCAAATCAAATCAATTAATGTGTACAGGAAGGAGGAGAGGAGGGTAGGTGGAGGCGAGTGGTTACAAGTGGTTACGAGTCAAAAGCAATGTTAAAGACAAAAGACTGCAAATTAATACTTATTACAAATTAATACTGTCAAGTACTGAGCATGATGCAAATAGCAACAACAAACATAGTTTGAAATGTCTATATGTGAATGCCAGGAGCCTAAGAAATAAGATGGGAGAGTTAGAATGTATTGCACTAAATGAAAAATTAGATATAATAGGCATCTCTGAGACCTGGTGGAAGGAGGATAACCAGTGGGAAACTGTCATACCAGGGTACAAATTATATCGTAGTGATAGGGTGGGTCGAATTGGTGGAGGGGTAGCATTGTATATTAAGGAGAGCCTTGAATCAAATAGATTGAAAATTCTGCAGGAAACAAAACACTTCTTGGAATCACTATGATAGCTACGTCGACTCCAAGAAAGGGATCTAGGTGTCGTTGTTGATGATACGTTGAAACCTTCTGCTCAGTGTGCTACTGCGGCTAAGAAAGCAAATAGAATGTTAGGTATTATTAGGAAAGGAATGGAAAATAAAAATGAGGATGTTATAATGCCTTTGTATCTCTCCATGGTGCGACCACACCTCGAATATTGTGTTTAACTCTGGTTGCCGCATCAAAAAAAGATATAGTGGAATTAGAAAAGGTGCAGAGAAGGGCAACGAAAATGATAAAGGGAATGGGATGACTTTCCTATGAGGAAAGGCTAAAGCGGCTAGGGCTCTTCAGCATGGAGAAAAGGCGGCTGAGGGGAGGTATGATAGGAGTCTATAAAATAATGAGTGGAGTTGAACGGGTACATGTGAAGCGTCTGTTTACGCTTTCCAAAAATACTAGGCTAAGGGGATGCAATGAAGCTGCGATGTAGTAAATTTAAAATGAATCAGAGAAAATGTTTCTTCACTCAACGAATAATTAAACTCTGGAATTCGTTGCCAGAGAATGTGGTAAAGGCGGATAGCTTAGCGGAGTTTATAAAGGTTTGGACGGCTTCCTAAAGAAAAAGTCCATAGACCATTATTAAATGGACTTGGGGAAAATCCACTATTTCTGGGATAAGCAGTATAGAATGTTTTGTACTTTTTTGGGACCTTGCCAGGTATTTGTGACCTGGATTGGCCACTGTTGGAAACAGGATACTGGGCTTGATGGACCTTTGGTCTTTCCCAGTATGGCAATATTTATGTACTTATAAATGTACTTATGCATCCCTTCAGACTGTCACTGAAATACTTTGATGTTTCACTTATATATGCTGTTACTTATCAAAATTTGCTTATTTCTGATCTGACGAAGAAGGGCTACCTTTGAAAGCTAATCAAAAAATGTATTGTGACTCAACCTAATTTACCTTCTTTGTTATAGCAAAATCCAAGGACCTTCTCATTTTTTATTCACTCTTATTGTCTCTGTTTTTCTACACTTTACCTATACGTTTACTATTTTACTATTACGCTGTTTAATTGTATTTTACTGAACTGTAGTTTGCCCTAAGGTCTTGTGTAAGCCACATTGAGCCTACTACTAGTGGGAAAATGTGGGGTATAAATGTGTTAAAAATAAATAAAAAAGGTATCATCTTATTTTCTTTTCTATGTTTTATTTTCTTTTATTTCTCTTGATTATGTTTTCTAAGGAAATGTCTTTAAGGTGTTTGTAAAAGACATATAAGAATACCACCTTTTGGACACTGTTTTGAATCTAATTGCGTTGGTGGTTTTCCACTTTCATTAACAGATTGTTGTGTGCTTACAAATTCCAACCATTATAGCTACGTGATGCAAGGTTCCATGTTAAGAGTCACTGACCAGGAAATGGATCTAGGAATAAGCAAATAGAATGTTAGGTATTATTAGGAAAGGAATGGAAAATAAAACAAGGATGTTATAATGCCTTTGTATCGCTCCATGGTGCGACCGCACCTTGAATACTGTGTGCAATTCTGGTCACCGCATCTCAAAAAAGATGTAGTGGGATTAGAAAAGGTACAGAGAAGGGCAATGAAAATGATAAAGGGGATGGGACGACTTTTGTATGAGGAAAGACTGAAACAGCTTGGGCTCTTCAGTGGAGAAAAGACGGCTGAGGTATATAAAATACTGAGTGGAGTGGAACGGGTAGACATGAATCGCTTGTTTTCTCTTTCCAAAAATACTAGGACTAGGAGGCACACAATGAAGCCACAAAATAGTAAATTTAAAACAAATCAGAGAAAATATTTCTTCACTCAACATGTAATTAAACTCTGGAATTCGTTACTAGAGAATGTAGTAAAAGCAGTTAGCTTAGCAGGGTTTAAAAAAGGTTTGGATAGCTTCCTAAAAGAAAAGTCCATAAGCCATTATTAAAATGGATGGGAAAATCCACTGCTTATTTCTGGGATAAGCAGCATAAAATGTATTGTACTGTTTTGGGATCTTGCCAGATACTACTACTACTACTACTTATCATTTCTAAAGCACTACTAGACATACGCAGCACTGTACACTTGAACATGAAGAGACAGTCCCTGCTCGACAGAGCTTACAATCTAATTAGGACAGACAGACAGAACAAACAAGAGATAAGGGTTAGATGTTAAAAGCAGCATCAAAAAGGTGGACTTTTAGCCTAGATTTGAAGACGGCCAGAGATGGAGCTTGACGTACCGGCTCAGGAAGATAAGGGTTAGAAGTTAAAAGCAGCATCAAAAAGGTGGACTTTTAGCCTAGATTTGAAGACGGCCAGAGATGGAGCTTGACGTACCGGCTCAGGAAGTCTATTCCAGGCATATGGCGCAGGAATGGAGTCTGGAGTTAGCAGTGGAGGAGAAGGGTGCAGATAAGAGAGATTTACCCAGTGAACGGAGTTCCCGGGGAGGAATGTAGGGAGAGATGAGAGTGGAGAGGTACTGAGGAGCTGCAGAGTGAATGCACTTACAGGTCAATAAGAGGAGTTTAAACTGTATGCGGAAACGGATAGGAAGCCAGTGAAGTGACTTGAGGAGAGGGTTGAGGAGAGGGCTAATATGAGCATAACGACACTGGCGGAATATTAGTCGTGCAGCAGAATTTTGAACAGATTGAAGAGGAGAGAGATGGCTAAGTGGGAGACCTGTAAGAAGCAAGTTGCAATAGTCTAAGCGAGAGGTGATAAGAGTGTGGATGAGGGTTCTGGTAGTGTGCTCAGAAAGGAAAGGGCAAATTTTGCTGATGTTATAGAGAAAGAAATGACAGGTTTTAACAATCTGCTGAATATGTGCAGAGGAGAGGGAGGAGTCGAAGATGACCCCAAGGTTATGAGCTGATGAGACAGGAAGGATGAGAGTGTTATCCACAGAAATAGAGAATGGGGGAGGAGGAGAGGTTGGTTTAGGGGGAAAGATGAGAAGCTCAGTCTTGGTCATGTTTAGTTTCAGATGGCGCTGAGACATCCAGGCAGCAATGTCAGACAGGCAGGCTGATACTTTGGCCTGGATTCCTGCTGAGATTTCTGGTGTGGCGAGGTAGATCTGGGAGTCATCAGCGTAAAGATGATGCTGAAAACCATGGGATGAGATCAGAGTACCAAGGGAAGAAGTATAGATGGAGAAAAGAAGAGGTCCCAGGACAGATCCCTGAGGTACACCAACTGACAGTTGGATTGAAGTAGAGGAGGATCCACTAGAGTATACTCTAATGGTACACTGGGAGAGATAAGAAGAAAACCAGGAAAGAACAGAGCCCTGAAATCCAAGTGTGGACAGCGAATCAAGGAGTAGGCTGTGATCAACAGTGTCAAAAGCAGCAGATAGATCGAGAAGGATGAGTATAGATACTTGTGACCTGGCTTGGCCACTGTTGGAAACAAGATACTGGGCTTGATGGGCCTTCGGTCTGTCCCAGTATGGCAACACTTATGTACTTAAATAGGACTCTGTTACCATGTGTCCAAAGTGTTGACCTCTAGCTCACACTTTTCATGTGTCTTCCATGGCCTATGTCCTCTTTCTATGCTCATACAGCGCTATGTTTACAGAAAAGTCAGTTACTTTAAACTTCATGTGGTCAAAAACAAGGAAGACAATGAAATGGATAAGGCCAGATTTCTGCTTTCTTACAGAGCCTTGGTCTTCATCTTCAGTCCTCAAGGGCCACCAACAAGTTAGGTTGTCAGGGAGATATTTGCACATATTGGAGGTGGTAGGCATGCACATTCTCATGTGTACTCATTAGGGATATCCTGAAAACCAGACTCATTGGAGACCCTTGAGGACTTGGAGTGAAAGCCCTGGCTATAGAGAGTATGGATTAATCCTAAAGGAGAAAACTAGCATCAAAATAGTTCATAGTACCTTAATCTATCTCTTATGCCATGTTTACCAAGCTATTTTATTTAAACATTTTAAAATAATTTATTTAGATGTGGCTCATGCCTACTCATTGATAGCTCAAAGCAAGCAATGTCCTTGAAGTGTTTCTCTCTCACCAGAGGGCTTAGTGACACAGTAATGTAGCAGATGATGACAGATACGCATCTAGTCTGACAGAGAAGGTGGGTGGATTCGCACTGCAGCTCCATGCCAGTTACCTCCTATGACTTCAGGTAGGTGAGAAATTGCTTGTTTACTCCTTCCAAAAATACTAGGATTAGGGGGCATGCAATGAAGATTCGAGGTAGTAAATTTAAAACAAATTGGAGAAAATATTTTTTCATTCAATGTCTAATTAAACTCTGGAATTCATTGTCAATGAATGTGGTAAAAGCAGTTAGCTTAGTGGGGTTCAAAACAAGTTTGGATAACTCCCTAAAAGAAAAGTCCATAGGCCATTATTAAGATGGACTTAGAAAAATCCACCACTTATTTCTAGGATAAGCAGCATAAAATGTATTGTACTGTTTTGTGATCTTGCCAGGTACTTGTAACCTGGATTGGCCACTGTTGGAAACAGGATGCTGGGCTTGATGGACCTTCGATCTGTCCCAGTATGGCAAAGCTTATGTTCTTATGTTCTTAAGGGTTGTAACTGCCACTCTGTGCTGGTTACCACCATCCATTCTTTGCTGAGGGTCTAGAGGGCAATTCCATATCAGTTTAGGTGCCTAAAGGGCATCTATGTGGCACCTAATTTCCTTTATACAACACTATTGCAATTGGTAAAATATGCACCTACAATTTGGGTAAGAGCACTTGCACTAGCCATAGAGCTGGTGTAAATGCTCGCAGCTAAATTGCTAAAACATGTACATAAGTACATAAGCATCGCCATGCTGGGACAGACCAAGGGTCCATCGAGCCCAGCACCCTGTCACCGACAGCGGCCAAAAGAACAAGCAATTTGTCCTGCCTATCCTAGAAATACTGTATTCCCTCGTCCATTCAATAACATTCTATGGCTTTTTCCTCCAGGAAGCCGTCCAACCTTTTTTTGAAGTCCGCTAAGTTAACCGCCTTAACCACCTTTTCCGGCAGTGAATTCCAGAGTTTAACTACGCGTTGAGTGAAGAAACATTTCTTCCGATTCGTCTTAAATTTACTACACTGCAGCTTCATCGCATGCCCCCTTGTCCTAGTATTTTTGGAAAGCGTAAACAGACGCTCCACATCGACCCATTCCATTCCACTCATTATTTTATAGACCTCCATCATATCTCCCCTCAGCCGCTTTTTCTCCAAGCTGAAGAGCCCCAGCCTCTTTAGCCTATCCTGATAGTATTTTATAATTTACACACATAACTTATATGTCCTGCCCAAACTCTGCCGAGACTCTGCCCATATGTAGGCTCACCGTCAAACTGCACATCATCACGTCTAGGAGCCTTTGCAGCTCATTTTCAAAGATAAAAATGTCCAAAAAGTGGCATAAATCTGCATTTGAACGTTTTTCCTCACGAAAACGTCCAAATAGGTATTTTCAAAACCAATTTTTAGACGTTTTCTATGAAGTCCGTCAGAAGTGCATTCAGATCACAAGGGGGCATGTTAAGGGCAGGATCTGGGCATTCCTAACACTTGGGCGTTTTTCAGCTAAAATAGAACAAAAGTGTCCAGGACTAAAACAAGGAAGTTTTGAGCTAGACCTGTTTTTATATTGAATAAGGCACAAAAGGGTGCCCTAAATGACCAGATGACCACTGAGGGGAATCAGGGGTGACCCCCCCCAATATCCCCCCAGTGGTCACTGACCCCCTCCCATCCCCCACAAATATGAATACAAATATGATTTAGCAGCATCTATGACAGCCTCAGATGTTAGAGCCAGGTCTATTACAGCAGCATGCAGGTCCCTGGAGTAGTGTAGTGGTCAGTGCAGTGCACCATGGCTTGGGGGACTCTGGTCCCTATCTCCCTCTACCTGTCACATTTGTGGTGGAACCTGTGAGCCCTCCAAAACTCACCAGAAACTCACTGTACCCACATATAAGTGCCCCTGTCACCCACAAGGGCTATTGTAGTGGTGTATAGTTGTGGGCAGTGGGTTTTGGATGGGTTTGGGGGGACTCAGCAGACAAGGTAAGGGAGCATGTTTTTGAAGTCCACTGCAGTGCCTCCTAGGGTGCCCCATTCATCTCCTGGAATGTCTGGGAGACCAGTCTACTAAAAATGTTGACCCCTCCTAGATCCCAATGGCTTGATTTTCTACTTTTTTTCACTTGGTCTTTTTTTTTTTTTGAAAACGGACCAAAAAACAAAACATCCAAAGCATAAAACCTTGTTAGAAACAGTATTTTGAAACCAAAAGATAGACGTTTTTCTTTTTTGAAAATAAACTTCTTTCCTATTCAGATTTCAGACGTTTTTTCCAAAGTGTCCAAAGTCGAACTTAGACATCATATCGAAAATGTCCCTCCACGTGTATAACAGCATGCAGCAGAATACTACCATTTACATGCATATGTTTCAGATTTTGGTCATTTATGCTTGTACTTGGCGCCTAAATGTTGATGTCCACTTTATATATGTAACACGGGTCTCACCGCTACTAGCTCAGGTCCAACCTCCGACCTGGGATACAGGTATAAACTATACTTTCTCTCCGGACATGGCGTCACAGGGGACCTCACACTGCACTCAAGTCCCAATTCACCTGCAGTCAAACTTGGGAGTGGGTCAGTGGTCCGGAATAGAGATCTTGAGCATTGGGAGCTTAATAGTGATACTTCCTTCTCAGTCCAGGAGCACCCTCGCTCTCACACCAGAAAAACACTCTGCACACCAAGAGTTTTTTAATTTAATGCAAACTACTTTACTGGAACTTCTGCAACCAGCAGGTAAACTCTTCAGAACTCTTTATGTACATTGTTCACCCAAGACTATTTGTGATCATCTTAGCCACTCCATATCACTCTGTGAGTACTCCAAGGCTGTACATATTTACACAGGCTCCCGCCCTCTACCCATCCTATTCTGCCAATAATAAACCCAAGACTGCTCCTATCAGTGCCAGCCCAAAGCAAGATGCCGCCTGAGGCGGAGCTAAGATGCCACCCCCCCTCTCAGGCCGAGGTGTCACTCCCCACCTTATGCCAAGATGCCTCCCCCTCCTAAGCTGAGATGCTGCCCCCTTTCTACCTCCAGCCCGTTTGCTGCGTTTACCTGTTTCGTCATGTTTCCAACCTGGCAGCGGCAGCGATTCCCATATGCTGCTCTGCCACTGGAACCCACCTTTTCCCTTTACTGCAGATGCCTGAGCCTCTGACGAAACAGGAAGTTACATCAGAGAGGCAGTTGCAGTAAAGGGAAGAGGCGGGTGCCAGCGGCCGGGCAGCATATGGGAATTGATGCCGCTGCTGGGTTTGGAACATGCCAAAACGGGTGAATGCCACGAACAGTGCAGAGGAAAGAAGGAGGGGATGCCGCTCCCCGAAGAGTGGGGAGATGCCACTCCCTAAAGAGTGTCGCCCGAGGCCCCCGCCTCAGGTGGCCTAATGGTTGGGCTGCTCCTGGCTCCTGTTACTCCTGATACCAATCAAACTCTTTTAGACACAGACCCTTTAGGTTGTCCTTGTTCCAACGATGCACTTCATAGGGCTGCACACTGGCCTTGAACAGGCTTCCCCTGCTCTGACTCCGGCTTCCGGGCTGGATTCCCTTTATCCACCTGAAACTCCAAATTCCTTTCCAGTTGCCACATTTAGGGGCAGCAAAGACTCCTTTTCCTCAGACTGAGTTTATACTGCAGTCCAGGATCCCCCTCTGCTCCTAAGAGTCCTGGTAAGGGGCACAGGCAACCAATGACCTCTTATTCCCAACTTCAATCCCTTTTATTTCTTTTCCAACTCCACCCCTGCTATCACTCACCACAGGGAACCACTTTATCTCTCCAACTTCTCTGCCAACCCCTCCCCTGGGCAGGTCTCCCAAACTCTTTCCAGCCCACTGGCAGGGACCTGCCTCCCCCCAGGGTAGGGTTACCATATGTCTGGATTTACCCGGACATGTCCTCTTTTTTTGGATGGGTTTTGCCAGTCCGGCTGTTTGTCCGGATTTCTGGAGGGGAGGTGATGGAGGGGAATATTTGACCTGGGGGGAGGGGAATATGTGACAGGGGGCGTGGTGAGGATGCAAAAGGGGCGGGGCAGGGGCGGGACATGTGTCCTCTTTTTGAGAGGACAAAATATGGTAACCCTACCCCAGGGCCTCTGGAAAAATGTATCATTGAAGTCTTAGTAATACCCATATCATGGGGTATTGCATATAATGACCCCTTTACAGTCTATACCCCCAATGCTATGAATAATCTACCAAACTACATTGCAAAGTCACTCCATTACAGAGAATTTCTCAAAGAGGAATATGGCTGATGTTAATTGTTGGAAACACTCTGTGCTGTCATGAATGTCAACAATATTTTTTAGCAATCAGCTTTCCATGAATGTTTCAGATTTGGGAGGAACGGGGACCGTACGTTTGCCTCTTCGTTTTTTTTTTGTGTAGTATTCGGTGCACCATTTCATGGAGTAGATTTTGTTCTTTTGTTTTCCACACACTATACATTCCCCAGGCATTGTTCTGTTTCCTGCTGTATGCAAAGCCCAATACAAGTCAGACAAAATGTTAAAATTGCCCTTAGGAGGCAGGGGACTCTGTAATTTAACTAGTTTAAACTGGAGAACAGGCTGTGTGCTGCTAAGCTTGCCTGCAGGTTGTGGATTTCGATTGTGACCATAAATTTCAACTGAGCCCTATAAAAGCTTCCTAGAGGGAGAGAGATGCCACAGTTCATTTCTCTGCCAATGTGTGAGGCATATGTCGACCTTATGAACCCACTTTCAACCTCCAGCAGCCATTTTGTTCCTGAAAGGACAGCTCTGCAACTCACTGGAAGGAATGTGGTGCTCATTATCTGACCATGATAAAGATAAATGTAATTATGGTAGACTTAGCAGGGCCACAGCCTGTAAACCAGCTCAGGTCGACAGTCTGACCTTCTGCTGTTAAAGCTGTGCATGTCGGCTGACAGCTTGTGGTTTTCCAAACAGAAACAATACATGAATCCGTACAGACAAAAAACAATGGCATGACAAAGAGTAGCAATGTTAATACAGGTGATTGTTATTATCCGACGTCTCTCACCAAGTTTTCTTGTTTCTGTAATGCCGCAGTTTTTTAGCGATAAGGAGGGAGGGGAAGAGCTTGAATGGAAAATTACTGTAGTAGACACTGACCTTTCATTTTGCAGCAGAGACCAATCACAGTCCAGGGTTGCTGACATACTAGCTTTCTATCGCATGTTAAAATGTCACGTACAGTTGGAATAACATAGTAACATAGTAAATGACTGCAGATAAAGACCTGAACAGTCCGTCCAGTCTGCCCAACAGTCACGCTCATTATCAATTCATGATTAAACCAACAATGAATGTGATATAAAGTACTTGATCATGGTCTTTCTTTGGTGTTTCTGGGACATAGACTGTAGAAGTCTGCCCGGCTCTGTCCTTATGTTCCAACTACTGGAGTTGCCGTGGAAGCCCACTTCAGCCTATATGAATCCATCTTCTTATTTGTGGGGCACAGACCATGAAAGTCTGCTGGCATTGTACTCATGTTCCAGCTACTTAAGTTGCTGTCAAAGCCCTTTCCAGCCCATCTTAAACCGGATTGCCATATACAGGACACAGACTGTACAAGCCTGCCTGGCACCAACCTTAATTCTTCATAGTCGGAGTCGCCATCTAAGCACCACTTGACACATCTAATATAATAATTTGTACCGTCAACGTTCCATGGCTGGCTGGGTTCGTAACATCCTGACGTCAGCAAGCTTCCAGCTTTCCATTCCCTCTCACTGTCCCGCCCTCGTGTAAAGACAAAATGTCGTCAGAGGGCAGAACAGTGAGAGGGAAGGGAATGCTGGAGGTGAGCTGACATCAGGATGTTACGAACGCAAGCAAGCAAGACAAGTGAAGGCAACGGAACACTGGACATGGAGGGGAGGACAGAATCAAGGGACATCAAGGGGAGGGCAGGGCAGAGGAGTATGGTTGGGATGGGAGGAGAGGACAGAATCATGGGACACAGATGGGATGGGAGGGCAGGGCAGAGGAGAATCATTGGACATGGACGGGAGGCCAGGGCAGAGGAGAATCGATGGACATGGATGGGATGGGATGGGAGAAGAGGAGAGAATCGCGGGACATGGATGGGAGGGCAGGGTAGAAGAGAATCGCTGGACATGGAGGGGATGGGAGGAGAGGAGAGAATCATGGGACTTGGAGGAGAGGGCAGGGTAGAGGACAATCGCTGGACATGGAGGGGAGGCCAGAATCGCGGGAGACCAAGGGGAGGGCAGTGCAGAGGAGAATCGCGGGACATGGAAGGAAGGGTAGGGCAGAGGAGAATCGTTGGACATGGATGGGATGGGAGAAGAGAGAATCGCGGGACACGGAAGGGAGGGCAGGGTAGAGGAGAATCGCTGGAGAGGAGAGAATCATGAGACTTGGAGGAGAGGGCAGGGTAGAGGACACTCACTGGACATGGAGGGGAGGCCAGAATCGTGGGACATGGAGGGGAGGGGAGGGCAGGGCAGAGGAGAATTGCTGGACATGGAGGGGATGCCAGAATTGCGGGACACCAAGGGGAGAGCAGTGCAGAGGAGAATCGTTAGACATGGAGGGGAAGCCAGAATCGTGGGACACAGAGGGGATAGGAGGGGAAGGAAGAATCGCTGGACATAGAGGGGAGGGCAGGGGAAAGAGGAGAAATCACTTCGACGACAGCCTTAAAAACATAATCACCATTACAAGATAGCCTTGCTAGCGCCCGTTTCATTCTTTTGAGAAACGGGCCTTTTTTACTAATTCACACATATTCGGCCATTTGCGTTTTTTTTTTTTTTTTAATGCCATCCATTTTCTAATTAGAGAGCCTCTGGGTTCAACCTACATCATTTTGAATTCTGCCGCCACTTTTGTCTCTACCACCTCCCTCAGGAGGGCATTCCAGGCACCGACCACCCTCTCCGTGAAAAAGAATTTCCTGAGATTAAGTCTACCACCCCGCAGCCTCAATTCATGTCCTTTAGTTTTACTTATTTATTTATTGGGATTTATTATGAAGAGATTCACCCAAGGCGATGTACGGTAGGTACAGTTTAACGTCAAGCATACAATTGTGTTAGCATAACAATAGTAAAATGAACACGTAAAGACACAGACAGAATGAAAGAGGAAAATTTGAAAGCAGGAAATTGAGACCTAAGGATAGGAATACCACGAAACAGGATCAAAAATATACACATTTAACAGCACTGAAATTCAAACAACAGAGGTATAATACGATGTAAGCATAACAGTGATGAAGAATCTAATCAGCACACAATTAGAACATTCAAATAACATTGCTATGATACTAATCCTTTTTTACAATACAGCTTATCATATAGCTGAGAGGCCAAGTGCAGATATATATATATGAGGACAAAATGTGTGGTACAGTCAGTCGGGATAAATAAATGGGTGGATAAAATAAGGCAAGTTCTTTGTATAGTTAATCAAGATATAAGGAACTGGTCTAAGGTACAGTGGGTGTAGCAAGCTAGTCCAGGTGCAGAATAGGTGTATAGTCAATCGCCCTATGTATCAAAGGCTTGGGAGAAGAGCCAGGCTTTTACTTGCTTCCTGAAGTAGAGAATAGTCTCAAGTTATATGTAGCCCCTCTGGGAGTAAATTCCAGAGCGTGGGGGCTATCCCTGAGAAGGCTCGCTGGCAGGTTTTGCATCCTACAATTTCTTTTGATGAGGGGACAGAAAGTGATTCTCCTTGACTGGATCTTAGAGGTCTCAAAGGTGTGTAAAGAGTTTAAGTATTCTTTAAGTACTCTGGCCCATTTTGTCTGAGGGCCTCGGAAATCAAACATAAGCGTTTTAAATTTAGCTCTGTAAGGCACTGGTAGCCAGTGTAGTTTTTGCAGGAAGGGTGCGATGTGGTCCCGCCGTTTGCAGCCTTCTATCAGTTGTGCTGCAGCATTCTGAATTAGTTGGAGCTGATACAAATGATTTTTGGTTTGATCAGTGTACAGGGCATTACAATAGTCTAGTCATGATGTTATTATGGCATGGACCACGGTCGTCAGACTCGTCTTTTCAATATATGGAGAGAGATTTTGTAGCTGCCATAGATGATAGGAGAGAATTTTTAAAGGTCATTTGAATTCGCGGAATCTGAGTGATGAGTCTAGCAGTATCCTTGACCTGTGATTTTAAGGGGAGTTCATCATTCCCCAAAAGGTATTTTGAAGTCTGGTGTTGGTCCACTTTTCTTTTTTAATTTGTACCCTGCGCTTTCCCACTCATGGCAGGCTCAATGTGGCTTAGGTACTTATTTGTACCTGGAGCAATGGAGGATTAAGTGACTTGCCCAGAGTCACAAGGAGCTGCCTGTGCCTGCAGTGGGAATTGAACTCAGTTCCCTGGGACCAAAGTCCACCACCCTAACCACTAGGCCACTCCTCCACTGTTGCTACTATTTGAGATTCTACATGGAATGTTGCTATTCCATGTAGAAATCGGCCCTTGCAGATCACCAATGTGGCCGCGCAGGCTTCTGCTTCTGTGAGTCTGACGTCCTGCACGTACGTGCAGGACGTCAGACTCACAGAAACAGAAGCCTGCGCAGCCATCTACATGGAATGTTGCTAGTGGAATAGCAACATTCCATGTAGAATCTCCAATAGTAGCAACATTCCATGTAGAATCTCCAATAGTATCTATTTTATTTTTGTTACATTTGTACCCAGCGCTTTCCCACTCATGGCAGGCGCTCAATGCGGCTTACATGGGGCAATGGAGGGTTAAGTGACTTGCCCAGAGTCACAAGGAGTTGCCTGTGCCTGAAGTGGGAATTGAACTCAGTTCCCCAGGATCAAAGTCCACTGCACTAACCACTACGTTACTCCTCCACTAGCAACATTCCATGTAGAAGTCGGCCCTTGCAGATCACCAATGTGGCCGCACAGGCTTCTACATGGAATGTTGCTAGTGGAATAGCAACATTCCATGTAGAATCTCCAATAGTAGCAACATTCCATGTAGAATCTCCAATAGTATCTATTTTATTTTTGTTACATTTGTACCCAGCGCTTTCCCACTCATGGCAGGCTCAATGCGGCTTACATGGGGCAATGGAGGGTTAAGTGACTTGCCCAGAGTCACAAGGAGCTGCCTGTGCCTGCAGTGGGAATCGAACTCAGTTCCCCGGGACCAAAGTCCACCACTCTAACCACTAGGCCACTCCTCCACTTGTGTTAGGTACCCAAAGAATCTGTTTTGCTTGGGTTCAGACAAAGTTTGTTGTATTGTAAGCCACATTGAGCCTGCAAAGAGGTGGGAAAATGTGGGATAGAAATGCAATAAATAAATAAATAAATCATGCTGCTCATTCTGGTATTACGTTGTGTAGTCCTTCGCTTCCCGCTCCGAGCCGACGATGGCCAGCGTTTTCGCTGCTTCTTCAGGGTCTCGGGCCAAAACTACAACATCAAAGGAAAAACACGGTCGTATGATCCAGCTTATCAATCAAAAAAAAAGAAAAAAGTGGAAAAACACAACTTCAAGAGATCAATCCGAGACAAGGGGTGAGATGCTCCAGGAAAGCTTTATTAGGGACCCTACACGGTCCGTGTTTCGGCTTTTAAAAAAGCCTTCATCAGGGGTCGATCAGTGGTTGCACAGAATATATACTGACAGACAATGGAGCTCATAAAATGTCGTCTTTTGTACGGGCTCTTTCCTACACGAGCGACCTGAAGCACCTCCCACTTCCCGCAGCTCCTGTCTCCAGTCGGCACTGGCAGCACCTTTCGCACTTTATAGGGTCCTGGCCGTGTTCACTTTGGGTGGATTTAAATCTCCTGTTTCGCGCTTGGTTTCCCGCTCCTACTTCCACCTGAATCAGGCCGCCCGCAGCAGAGGGTAGGAAAGAGCCCGTACAAAAGACGACATTTTATGAGCTCCATTGTCTGTCAGTATATATTCTGTGCAACCACTGATCGACCCCTGATGAAGGCTTTTTTAAAAGCCGAAACACGGACCGTGTAGGGTCCCTAATAAAGCTTTCCTGGAGCATCTCACCCCTTGTCTCGGATTGATCTCTTGAAGTTGTGTTTTTCCACTTTTTTCTTTTTTGTTGAACTTTTGTGGAAACTTCGAACCCCTTTTTGTTTCTCCAGCTTATCAATCTTCATAACTAGCATTTCAGAAAATAAATGCAAAGGCTCCAAATTTCACAGTACATGGGACACACACACAGCTCTCCGGGGCAACATCCACTACTCATCTAAAGAACTGCTGTTCTGCATCGTGATATAGCCGTTATGACGTCAGACGCCAATAGTCCGGCCACCAATCTGGTGCTCAGAAAAAATGACACCATTCAACGCGGGAATTCAAACCGGCTGGTTCTAATGTATGCAGTTTGAAGATCCATTTTTGCTCCTGCTGCAACAAAACTCTCCGATGATCGCCCCCTCGCGGGGACAGAAACATTTCCTGCAGGACTACACATTTTAGATCTTCAACAGTATGAGAGTGCCGGATGCAGCGTGCTACCAACGGCAGTCCTATCTTCTGAATATTTATTGAGCTCTTATGTTCCATCAAACGTGTTGCCAAGATTCTGGATGTCTGACCCACGTAAATGTTGTCGCAGGGACATCTTAGGCAATATATAACGGAACTAGATTTACATGTAGTATTTACATAAAGTACATAACTCTTCTGGTCAACAGGATTAACAAAAACTGACGCCTCTTCCATTATGGGGCAAAAAGTGCATTTGCCACATTTTGTGTGGCCAGTGAATTGCTTCATCTCTCCAGACTCATCTGCGGGCTTCGGTAGCATCGCGGGGCTTAACATCTCCTTCAGATTTCTACATCTGCTAAATGAGAACCGTATCTGCACATCTTTAAACTGCGGGAGGGTCTGTATTGATGACCAGTGCTTCCTCAGAATTGGCGTCACTCGTGGTGAGACAGGATTAAACTGCATAACATATGTTTACATGCTTTTATACAAGGATCCACATTTGGCAAGCTAACTAGAAAGTCATAGTATTGAGCTTACTATTCAGATAGCTATCCAACAAAGATAGGACTGAAAACTTGCTATCCGAACTTTATCTGCTTAACTGTCCAGAAAACAGACTTGATAATGCTGGCATTGACCACTCTGCATATCAGCAATGAATGATCTCTTCTTCCTCAACTGAAGACTTGGTTACACTTCAAGATATTTTTTTTTTTTTAGTTACATTTGTACCCTGCGCTTTCCCACTCATGGCAGGCTCAATGTGGTGGGTAATGGAGGGTTAAGTGACTTGCCCATAGTCACAAGGAGCTGCCTGTGTCAGGAATCGAACTCAGTTCCTCAGGACCAAAGTCCACCACCCTAACCACTAGGCCACTCTTTCTAATGTTTTTGTCCTCTATCTCCCTTAACACACCAATCTCTCCCACTGTCACCACTTCTTTCCACCTAATCTATCCCTGCTCTCAGTCAGAACAACTTTTCCTCCCTCTCCATGTGTTGATCTACCTTTTACCTCTTATGCTCATGAGGAGGTCTTCTCTGTTTGGGCTTCTTCCTCACTGCTACATCCTTGGCCTGCCTTCCCTTTGGTCAAATTAGCCCTCGTTCTCCCTTTTTCACTCTACTCTCTCTGAGGGCTGGGTCCCCACTCTCTGGAAACATGTTGCTATTTTTCCACTCCTCAAGAAGCCCTCCTTAGATCCCTCTAACCTGGCAAACCTCTGCCTCATCTTCAACCTTCCCTTTCCTACTAAAGTCCTGGAAAAGATTGCTTTCTCACAGCTTTCTCTATTTCTTGATATGACCTCTGACAAACTAGCTTTCGAGTTGGTCACAGCACTGAGTCTGTCATCACTGTTTTGTTTAATGAAATCTACATTGTGCTTGATCACTACCTTGGGTGGATCTCTTCATAAAGGGAGTTAATAAATCCAAATCAATCAATCAATCAAACAAGGCAAATATCTGTGCCGTTACCCTTTCTCTTCCTCTGCCTTCGTTTTAGTTGACCATTTTCTTCTGCTTCAACTCCTTCAGGAGTTGTAGCACTATTCTTAACTGATTCATCTCTTGTTTTCAACTCTGTTCCTTCCAGGTATTCTCGCAATATACTGTGTCTTCTTCTTATTCCTTGCCTTGTGGAGTTCCCCAGGGTTTGATGTTAGCATCCATTCTTTTTAATATCTTTCTCTTCCCTCTTCTACTTATCCAGGCTTTAGATTGTAATCCTTATATATTTGCTGATGATATTCAGATACTTTTCCCTGTTGACACATCCTCTCCTGATGCTACCAGCCCTTAATACCTGTCAATCAGTCATGATTGACTCCAGGATCACAGTCTTTTTCTCACCATTACCTAGTGCGAATTAATTTGTTTTTCTGGCTCCTCCAATTCCTTTATTTCCTCTCCCCATCTTCTTACTCATTTCCCACTTTCTCTCTGAGATTCTGGTTACTTTCTGGGATCATTCTCAATTCTTCTCTCACCTTCAAACTCCTGTGGTCAAATCCTCTGTTTTTTGTTCTCCATAGAATCCATTCAGTTCATGCCTTCCTTCCAATGGCCCAACTCAAGATTTTGATTTTTGTTCTCATGTCTAAAATTGATTAATATAACTCCCTCTATAATGGGCTGCAACTTATTTCCCTGAAGCACCTTCAATTTATCCGATCTATGACTGTTAAACATCTGCCTCAAGCATATTGATTTGACCATACCACCCCTCTTCTGCTTTCCCACCACTGACTTTCAGATTTTGCCCATTTGAAATTTAAGACCCTAGTCTTGGTTCATTGGACTTTCTATGAGGACTCATTCCCTTATCTTGCTGATTTAATCATTTATGTGTCTACCCTTTTGTTTCCAGTCCTCTCAGGCTTCACTTCTCTTGCTCCCTCTCCATCCAATCTTTGCCTGAATGTCTCTCATCACTCTGCTTTCCCCTGTCTTGGCACTTCTTTTTCCTTTATAACTTCTTTTCAAAATTTAGGAAGGCCGTTAAGACCTGGCTCTTGAAGCTCTCCTTCACCCAAGTTCTGGGGGCACAGAGCTGATGTGACTAGCTGCCTCTTGTCTTTGTTCTTTTTCTTGTTCCCACAGCCAAACAAACGACTGCTCATCTCCAAAGACCTCTTGAGATTATGAGACACTTATGGACCTGACCATGATCTGTTTCTCCCTCACCAACCATAGGCTTTACCATCTTACTTATGCATATTAGTTTCGTGTTCTTAATTGCACTAGTTGTAAGATAGCATTTTAATTGTTGCAAACAGCACTGAACCCTGATGGGGATACTAGCGGAATATAAGCCCTAGTTTGATTTGATTTTGATTCGATTTGATTTCTTCTCCCTGTCGCTGTGGAAGTGCCTGGCAATGATGCAGGTCTTCATGTTATCGCACGCGCCAATGTCAACCAGCTTTAGGATCTCACGGTCAGATACTGCAGCACTGCGGCCAGATAGACCGGGGTGCCGGCACCCACCCACTCAGCATAGTTGCCATTTGGCAGCAGCCTGAGCACGCATCCATGTGGAACTACAGCCCTACCCAGGATGAGTGAGTCTTGGCCTTAGTCTGAGCTTTGTCCTCTTGCTTGCCAGGTCCAGACATTTTGAAAAGCTTCAATGAGAAACAGCTGTGACTATTTTATTGTACTTTTCCTTTCTAGCTACTGTTTATTTGTTCTGCACTGCCCTGCTGGCCTTTAAGGGTGGTCTATCAAATATATTAAAATAAAGAAACATGTCTGTGTTTTATTTGGTCACTGAACTGGTGTTTAGAAGAAACAACACTGACCGTGGCAGCTAAGTATCGACCCATAGTTTTGATTTGTTTTTATTTTAAAGAGTTGATGTATACAAATAAAAAAACAAGATTCAGGTTGCCCAAACTTAATTTTCTGAGTCAGATCATGCGAGGAAAAAATCTCTTCCAAGAACTAATTAGTGGGGGCCTCGGCGTTGTAGATGCTGATCTTCAGTATTACTTTATCCTGAATGCAGTTTGTAATATAAGCTCTGTGTGTGTGTGTCTTTGTGTTGGATGGATGTAATGGAGGGGTTAAAGGTTTGTGATTACAATCAGTGACTTAATGGGAGTTTTATGATGCTATTTATCCTGGGGTGCCTGGGTTTCTTCTTTAATGTTGTTACTAGGGAGATAATAAGCTAGTCAGCTCAATGGACAAAATCTGTCTACCAGTCACTGTGGGCATCATTTTATAAAGGTGCATTCATGTGTATAGAACAATATCCCCCTGATTTTATAAAACAGCACATGTAAATGGACACTTGCAAGGTGACTTCTAGATATGGTGCCTAACGTTAGGCGCTACTTCCACGCCAAACTTTTCAGCGTGGAAAAGTGTTCTAATGGGTACAAGGCACTGAAATGGGGCAGCAATGGCAGATGCAAATGAGAACACATGTACCAGTGTATAGAATTGTGCCTAAGGGTTTCCGCCCAGATCTGTAAAGGGGGTGTGGCGTTCCCTTAAAATGCACGCAGTGTTGTAGAATAGTGTGGATCCGTACCCCATTTGTGCGTTGGGATTTATACCTAATTTCAGTTGGTGTGACTCCACGCGCCCAAAGTTGAGCGTGGATTCCGGCGCTATTCTATAAAGGGCGCCAATCTTAGAATGCCCATTATAGAATACTGTTCAGCGCTGATTGTTTTGGTGCCAAATTGTGGCGCCATTTACCAGATCCAGTCATTAGCGTGCAAATTTACTTGTGCTGTTACAGAATAAGGGCGTCTACGCATGTAACTTAGGGGTCCTATTACAAAGGCGCACTGAAAAATGGCTTGCGGTAGCGTAGGCGTGGGTTTTAGGCACGCGCTGATCCACTTTCCAGCATGCCTGTAAAAAAGGCCTGTTTGAAATTTTTGCCGAAAATGGACGTGCGGCAAAATTCAAAATTGCCCCGTGTCCATTTTGGGTCTGAGACCTTATCGCCAGCCATTGACCTAGCAGTAAAGTCTCACATGGTAACCGGACGGTAATGACCTACGTGCGTCAAATGTCACTTGGCGAGCGGGCCGATACGCGCAGTGAAAAATAAAAAAATAGTTTTCAGATGCGCGTATCGGACACACGCCAAAATGAAATTACTGCAAGAGCCACGCGGTAGCTGGGTGGTAACTCCATTTTGGCACACGTTGGGCGCACGTAGACGCTTCCATGGCTCAGTAAAAGGACCCTTTAATTCTTAATTAGATGCTAATTGGCATTAACAACCAGTAATAGGCTATTATTGCTGTTCATTGGCGCTAATTGGCATGTAACTGCCCTTAGAACTCTGCACTCAATTTTATACATTGTAGCCATTAACAAAGAATCTAGAGAACTCAAAGATCCAATCCTTTATATATGCAGATGAGATTTTCAGATTCTCGGTTCAGGTTTTGATACTTTCAAAACTGGACTATTGCAACTCTATTTATAATGGTTGCACAAAGTTGCTGAAGTCCAAATCACAATGAGTACAAAGTGCAGCGGCAAGAACTATTTTTGCAATGGACAAATATGATCACATTACTCCTTTGTTATTCCATCTGCATTGGCTACCATTAGAAGCGAGATTTCAATTTAAGGTATCAGCTTCGATCTATCAGGCATTGCATGGATCTACCCCTGCTTATTTAGATGTTCATCTTGCTTTTTTAGATCTACTAGAAGTCAATTTTTATTAAAGTTTCCCTCCTTTCGCCATGTAAAGGCAAAGAGGATTCTTCAAGCCACTTTTTCGTATCAGGCTGCACCATTTTGGAATTCTCTTCCTTCTTTTCTCTTAAGAATTTGTACTTGTAATCACTGACTTGAACTCCCACCACCTTAGTATCTTACAAAAAGGTGGTATTATATGAACTCTATGGCTCACTTTATAGTTTTATATCAATTTTAGTTTTTCTTTTATGTTTTTTTTTTTTTTTTTTCTTTGTTATTATACAAGCACAGTCCTTATATTTGCATCACACTTATATGCTGAAAGACAACCAAACACTTATCTGCAAATTTTCATTCATCCACCGGACCCCGACAGGTTCCTGTTTCGCCTCGGCTTCATCGAGGAGTCTAGATTTATCTACAGGTCTAAATCATAAGGACAATAGATTTAGTCTTTCAGCCTCTTAGCCAAGTGGTATAACCGTGCATTCATGCTCTGGCGCTTGCTCGCGTCTTTCTCTCCTTGAACACCAGCCGTGACTGTTCAACATGGCGCTCTTACCTTTTAATGGCTCCATTCCTGGATATCTACCGGGACTCACTGGAAACTGTCATTTGTTTATAAATAACATTCCCAGTGTAAGTGGGTATTTAGTCCCGTGGGTTCCATTCACTTAAGCCAATACGTCCAAAAGACTTCCCGCTGTAGTATTTTTTGTTCACATCTCCCCCCCCCCCTCGGAGGCCCAATTGTACCTGCTCAAGTAAGGGAGGGCCATCCAAGTAAGTACAGTTGTGGCTGAGTGGTTAGAGCAGTGGTCTTGTGATCCAGAAGGGTTGTAATCCAGAGATGCTGGGTTCAAATTCCACTAATAATTTTGTTTAAAAAAAGGACAAGCACTTGGATTTTTTTCCACTTTTTTAAGTTGTATGAAATCTTTATTGAACATTTATCAAAACAGCATAACAAAATACAGCACTCCAGAACAAGTAATAGCATAACTGATCAGCTCCAGGTGTCTCTCAGCCAATCCCAGCGCGTTTAGATGTAACCAGTCCTAAACGCGCTGGGATTGGCTGAGAGAGACCTGGAGGGAGGGACGTCCAAAAAGTTTTGATTTGTGTCCTCTCACGTCCCGATTTTCTGGGCTGGAAGGCTCCTCCGTATCGTCAGGTTAGTTTTTATTCTCTTGCTTCTGAACTGTACATTAGCTTGTAGCCTGTAAAAAGAACGTCTTTTTAGAGGCAGCAAGGACATCCTTAGCATGCACAGAGCAGCCAGCATAACGTTTGGCTGCTCTGCGCATGCTCGACCGGCTGACTATCCGACTGTTTAACGACGGAATAGAGAATGCAAGTGAGCTACACCAAGCAGCTCATTTGCATTCCTATTCCTTGATGCATGCCCGTTCCTTACCGATTCGCTAAGGGAATCGGTAAGGGAAGGGCTTTAACGATTGATTAGTGCATCTAGCCCCAAGTTCATATAACATAATGTTCAGTGGAAAATAAATCTGTTGGCTCAGGCTGCTTGCTATCTGAATATTCAATCACTGTTTCATTATTGTTACCAAGTATTACATATTAAGGGCATTTGTTTTACTTTATCCAGTCCTTACATGCACATGGTTTTGCTTTTTAAACCCAAAGGTTTCCTATGATAACAGTGTGCTTATTTGAATTAGTTTTTCTGTACAAGTTTTGCTTGGATTGTCTTTATTTGAAACAAAATTTTTTAAAACACATCTTGAGGGGCATAATCGAACGAAAACGTCTATCTCCATGGGCGTTTATCTCCAAGAACGGGTCCGTGAAGGGGCGGACCGAACCGTATTTTCGCAAAAAAATAGACGTCCATGTTTTATTCGACAATTTGTGAGCTGGGCGTTTTTGTTTTTCAGCGATAATGGAAAATGAAAGCGCCCAGCTCAAAAACGAATAAATCCAAGGCATTTGTTCGTGGGAGGGGCCAGGATTTGTAGTGCACTGGTCCCCCTCACATGCCAGGACATCAACCAGGCACCCTAGGGGGCACTTTTACAAAAACAAAAAAAAAGGTAAAAGAGCTCCCAGGTACATAGCACCCTTCCCTTGTGTGTTGAGCCCCCCAAATCCCCCTCAAAACCCACTGCCCACAAGTCTACACCATTATTATACCCCTAAGGGGTGAAGGGAGGCACCTACATGTGGGTACAGTGGGTTTGGGGGGGCGGTTTGGAGGGCTCCCATTTACCAGCACAAGTGTAACAGGTGGGGGGGGGGGATGGGCCTGGGTCCACCTGCCTGAAGTCCACTGCACCCCCTAATAACTGCTCCAGTGACCTGCATACTGCTGCCAGGGAGGTGGGTATGACATTTGAGGGTGAAAATAAAAAGTTGTGAAACGGCATATTTTGTGGTGGAAGGGGGTTTGTGACCACTGGGGGAGTCAGGGGAGGTCATCCCCGATTCCCTCCAGTGGTCATCTGGTCATTTAGGGCACTTTTTGGGGCCTTATTCGTGGAAAAACAGGGTCCAGGAAAAGTGCCCTAATTTCTCGCTAAAAACGCATATTTTTCTTCCATTATCGGCAAAAGGCGCCCATCTCTGATCGGCCGATAACCACGCCCCAGTTCCGCCTTCACCACGCCTTCGACACACCCCCATCAACTTTGTCCGCATCCGCGACGGAGTGCAGTTGAAAACGTCCAAATTCGGCTTTCGATTATACCGCTTTATTCGTTTTTGTGAGATAAACGTCTATCTCCCGATTTGGGTCGCATATAGGCGTTTTTTCTTTTTCAATTATAAGCTGGCTTGTCAACAAGGGGCGGAGCTAGGTCTGTACAGGGCCCCACAATTGCTAAGATCAGCCCTGGTCAATTAATCTAAGTAAATCACTATTCACCTATCTAAATGGCTCCGCAAATTGGCAGCAAAGTCACTCAAATCCTGGGTAGGAGGAGAAAATGCACCCTGTGAGCACCCATGAGAGCCAGAGATGCAAACTCTGTCTCACATTACAGAGAATTGCCCCCTCGACAAACTAAAAGGTGGATTAATAATTGATGGGTTGATATTCAAAGTGATTCAACCTGCCAGAAACAGTGCCAGGCTGGTTAACTTGCCTGGTTGGGATTAACCAGTCACAACTGGGGCATTCGGCACTGCTCAACCGTCCCCTCTCCTTTGCCACCAAGAAGAATAGACATGACCAGCTATGTCTTTGACCATTTGGAATTTATTATGGCCGCAGCCAAGCACTTTGCATTACATCTTATAAATCGCATTTACTTCTGTTTACATTTCATAAATTTCTATAGCATCACAACTCATAGGAAAACCCCTAGGTACACAGCTTGTCATTCGCTTCCTGTTTTATCGCGCTGCCGGTTGTGCCGTCAAAGCACACCCCCCCCTGCTATAAGGTCTGTTACTTATAGCACCCGCTGATTAGGGTATCTCCCGTTTAAGGACGCACCCTGCATAATCTCTGGGCCTTCTGGCCATTTAAGCCAGGAGACAATATTATCAAGCTAAGTGAACTTCAACCTGGCCCCTTGCCAGTCTTAACCTTGCACTTGACTTTGAACGTCAGCCAGTATTCCCCGCCCCCGAGGAACCATTCTGTGGCGACATGCTGTGTACCCCCCGTAGTTTTACCTAATCCCTGTCCCTAACCGCCCAGCTGCGACAGTTGTGCCCTAACTCTGGGTGCGAGGGTCGGGTCAGCTCCTCTGGCTCGCTGCTGCCCGCCGGAAAGACCTTTTCTCACCTGCTGTCCCTCTTTTAAGCCTTCCTTCCCCCTTCCCCCCCTTTCTCTCCCCTGTTTTCTTTAACCCTTTCCTTCCCGCTGGCCTGCAGCCCAGTTGTGTGCGGCCTCCCTATTTGGTTTGGCCTCCTCCTTTTTAGTTGTTCTTAACCAGTTAATGCCGCCAAAAATGACTGGTTAGTGCTTAAAGCATAACCGTCTTTTTGGGGTGCATTCTGGGGGCAGAGTTGGTTAAGTGCCAATATTCATCACTTAACCATCCAAGGTCACTGCATTAATAGGAACCACATAAACGCCAGTCCTATTTTTATGCGATGTCCTATAGCTTGTTAAGTGCTGAATAGGGGTCCTTTTACTAAGCTGCAGTAAAAAGGGTCTTGCACTAGTGGCAGGGGTTGTTTTTGCCATGCACTGCAGCCCCGTTTAATGCAGCAGGTTAAAAAAAGCTGAAAATAGCCATGGCCATGAGGTAAGATCGCTCTTACCTTGTGGCATGCGACGGGGAGCACTTACCACCACCTTTTGAGGTGGCAGTAAGGGATCCCACGCTAACCTGAGGGTAACCGGGTAGCGCATGGCACTGCCTGATTACCACTGGGTTGGCGCTGCGCTGTTAGGGGGAAAGAATTTTCTGAATCTCTAATAGGTATGTGTCCTTAAGAACATAAGTGTTGCCATACTGGGACAGATCGAAGTTCCATCAAGTCCAGATCACAAGTACTTGGCAAGATCCCAAAAGAGTAAAACAGATTTTATGTTGTTTATCCTAGAAATAAGCAATGGATTTTTCCAAGTCTATCCTAATAATGGCTTATGGACTTTTCTTTTAAGAAACTATCCAAACTTTTTCAAAACTCTGCTAAGTTAACTGCTTTTACCACATTGTCTGGCAATTAATTCCAGAGTTTAATTGCACAATGAGTGAAGAAATATTTTCTCTGATTTGTTTTAAATGTACTACTTAGTAGCTTCATTGTACGCCCCCTATTCCTTGTAATTTTGGAAAGAGTAAACAAGCGATTCACACTAATGGGGAAGTTAAAAATGTGGGCTACTGTTTAACATGTTATTTTACCACTAACTTGTGCTATTTTAGCACAGGTCCTATTTTATATAATGAGATCTAGTAAACTAACAAGCCTTAACGGTAACCCACATTGATAACTTCATCCTTAAAATATTTAGAATTATATTTACTAAAGAGCGCTATCATATTACTGCGCACTAATAAGCACTAACAAGTTATTTACCAAAGATCTCATTTTATGTAGCGGGAATTAATGGTAAGAGCACAATTTAGTAAATCTAGCCCTTAGTGTGTACTAGTATGTATTACACACAAAGGGCTTGATTTTATAACAGGACACTTTGAAATTGCCCATTAATGATCTGGGAGCGGAGATCAAGATGGCCGCTGAGATGCCGAAGCGAAGAGGAAAAGTAGCGGGCAGAGCTTCCCCGCTCCCGTCTCCTATACCGGGTCCAATTGACCGTTTTATGAGGCCACGGACAATTGTGCAGCATAGCAGCACTCCGCCGATTGGGAACGCCGGCGAACAGGAGAATTCGGCTTCCCCCGGCTTTGAAACAACGTTGAGTCCTGCAGCGCAAACTCCACCTCTCCAACCGCTCGGCGCAAGCTCCTTCCTCTTTGACCCTACAGGGTCCCCCTTGGAACAAGGCACGGGCCCAGAAGAACGTCGGGGTGAAGCGTAATTTCTAACTGAGGAAGGAATGGAGGGCATTTTACCCAAAGAACCGCAGCAAAACGAGGGGAGAGAAACTGAGAGACGGAGTGAGGAAAATGAGCAGACTTCAATAAGGTTTGAATTACCTAAGGAACTAGTGGCCAAACCAAAGGAAGTAACTTTAGAAGTATTGTGGGACTTGATGTCTAATTTGGGACAAATTTTCCTTAAACAAACTAACGAACTTTTACCCAGGGTAAAACAGGTAGAAACTGATTTACAAAAAGAGGGAGAAGAGATTAAAACTTTAAATGAAAAAATTGAAAAAATTGACCAAAGGATTATGAAAGTTGAAACATTACAAACTACAATTATAAAAGATGTGACAAACCTCAGACAAAAAATGGAGGTTTTTGATAACTTTACTAAGAATTATAATCTGAGATTTGTCAACTTCCCAAGGATACAAACAGTTCTCCCTCTGGATATGTTGAAACGATATTTCTGTGAAGTTCTGAATATTATGGAAAAGGATTTTCCACCTTTTCCCAAGTCTATTATGTCCCAGAGAGGAACATTAATCCAGATAATGAAAAACCGTTGGATATTTCCCTTTTGCTTGAGACCTCTGATTCCCAATTGGCGACTGCTGCTACATTAGTGGCGTCAGTCGCATTGATTCCTGATAAGAATTGGATCTTCCGCCTTTTTTTCCGCAATAAGGATAAACCCTTTTTGGGTTTTAAAATTATGCTATTTCCTGATGTCTCGAAAGAGACAAGACGACGGAGGAAACAATTTTTGCTTCTCAAGCCTGAAGTTTTACACTTGGGGGGTACCTTTTTTCTTAGATACCCCTGCAAGTGCATAATAAGGCTGGGAGGCAAGAAGTATATGTTTACTGAACCTGCTCATGTGTCATCACTTTTAGCCTCAGTTAAATTGGAGAAGCAACATTAGAAGGTGCACAATATCTTAGCAGAGATTAATTTCCTTAATTTTTTTTTCCTTTGTTATATTTCTCCCTTAGATTTCCTAAAATCTTGGATCTCCTTTTATGGACTTGAGTGTCTTTGAATTTTGAAAGTGTAATGATTTAATTACTCTTTCATTTTTGTATTTTCTTGTGTAAAAGATTTTCTGTTTGATTGACACTTTCCTAAACAAGAAGTTTCTTGTAAATTTTGATTAAATGAATAAATATAAATAAAAAAAAAGAAATTGCCCATTAACCTAAAGACATTGCACAATGTGATACCCACAAGCGAGCCTTCTCCGGAGTAGCCCCCACACTCTGGAATGAACTCCCTGAAAGGCTCCGCTTAACACAAGACTACCTCTACTTCAGGAAGCAGGTGAAACTTGGCTCTTCAACCAAGCCTTTAATGGAAGAAGTAACTAACTTGTTAGTCTCACTCACACACACACATACACACACACACAAGGAGTGACTCGGGCTGCACATACTGCAGCAGGACATGTTTATCCACTCCTACCCTAGCTGAGATAATATTTAACCATTTCTCTAACCTCATATGCAACTTTCTTTAAATTAGTCACCTTACTTTCTAACTCTCTTACCTATCTATATGTTCCATCTTTGCTTATACCCTACACTGTCAATTAAAATGTTCTATTATGTATCGTGTTGACATTGTAAGTAGTATACTATCAGGGGCATTTTTGAAAGAGAAGGGTGCCCATCTTCCGACACAAATTGGGAGATGGGCGTCCTTCTCTCAGGGTCGCCCAAATCGGCATAATCAAAAGCCGATTTTGGGCATGCTCAGCTGAGTCCATTGCGGGGACGACCAAAGTTCATGGGGGCGTGTCAGAGGCGTAGCGAAGGCAGGACTGGGGCGTGCTTAAGAGATGGGCGTCCTCGGCTGATAATGGAAAAAAGAAGGGCGTCCCTGACGAGCATTTGGTCAACTTTACTTGGTCCATTTTTTTTTTATGACCAAGCCCCAAAAAGGTGCCCAAACTGACCAGATGAACACCGGAGGGAATCGGGGATGACCTCCTCTTATTCCCCCAGTGGTCACCAACCCCCTCCCACCCTAAAAAAAAATTGCCAGCCTCTATGCCAGCCTCAAATGTCATACCCAGCTCCATGACAGCAGTATGCAGGTCCGTGGAGCAGTTTTAGTAGGTGCAGTGCACTTCAGCCAGGCGGACCCAGGCCCACCCCCCCCCACCTGTTACACTTGTGCAGGTAAATGTGAGCCCTTCAAAACCCACCCGAAACCCACTGTACCCACATGTAGGTGCCCCCCTTCACCCCTTAGGGCTATGGTAGTGGTGTACAGTTGTGGGGAGTAGGGTTTTTTTTTGGGGGGGGGTTGGGGGGCTCAGCACCGAAGGTAAGGGAGCTATGCACCTGGGATCAATTTGTGAAGTCCACTGCAGTGCCCCCTAGGGTGCCCGGTTGGTGTCCTGGCATGTGAGGGGGACCAGTGCACTACGCATGCTGGCTCCTCCCATGACCAAATGCCTTGGATTTGGTCATTTTGAGATGGGCGTCCTCAGTTTCCATTATCGCAGAAAACCGGGGACAACCATCTCTAAGGTCAACTATCTCTAAGGTCGACCTAAATGTTGAGATTTGGGCGTCCCCGAACCGTATTATCGAAACGAAAGATGGACACCCATCTTGTTTCGATAATAGCGGTTTCCCCTCCCCTTTGCCGGGACGTCCTTAGAGATGGTCGTCCCCTTTTGATTATGCCCCTCCACGCCATACTTTGTATTGTTATTTGAATATTTTTACTGCTGTTGTTGCCTATTGCTCATATTTGATTTATTCTTTCTGTACACCGTCTTGAGTGAATTCCTTCAAAAAGGCAGTAAATAAATCCTAATAAATAAATACATTTTATAAAGATAATAAATCAGGCTCCCAGAACCAACTGCAATATCATACACAATTTGACCCCTGCTCTAAAAAATAATATGTAAATTTGCACATTTACTACATGTGTGTACAGGTGTAACTTATAGAATATGTATGGACTGGTATATCTCAACTCCTCCTCGCCTCTATCCAAAGTCTGGAATTCGTTGCCAGAGAATGTAGTAAAAGCAGTTAGCTTAGCAGGGTTTTAAAAAGGTTTTGCTGGCTTCCTAAAGGAACAGTCCATAGACCATTATTAAAATGGACTTGGGGAAAATCCACTGCTTATTTCTAGAATAAGCAGCATAAAATGTGTTGTACTGTTTTGGGATCTTGCCAGGTACTTGTGGCCTGGATTGAACACTGTTGGAAACAGGATGCTGGGCTTGACGGACCTTCGGCCTGTCCCAGTATGGCACTACTTATGTACTTATGACCTCAGGAAGGGCTAGACATATCTATATATATAAAAGGCACTTTGAAGCCTCAAGCCGGAAACTTGAGGCGCCCGAGATATCCGGTTTGGCCTGCAGGCTCCAGTCACTGTAGCTCCGCCCTCGCGTCAAAACGCGATGACGTTGAGGGCGGGGCGGCCCTCGCAACCACGTCACTGAGGGACGAACGGAGGAAGAGGAGAGGTGTGCAACTCGGAACGGAGGCACGGAGGGGGCGTCTGCAACTCGGGAGGGAGGACGGGGGGGGGGGGGGAAGCACCCGTTTCATTTTTTCCAGAAACGGGCATTTCTTACTAGTTTCATATAAAAGTAAGCACATATTTTCTACAAGCTTGCGCACAGATACGTGTGTAACCAATAAATATGTTAAAAGAAATGATTTATGTTTAAATCATTTTTATTTGAAAGTACAGAAACACATATTTCAAAAATATCTGGAACAACATTTCTAAAACGAAGTCGTGTATATCAAGCATTAAACATTAGTAGATGTTTTATAAAGAATCCCCCCCCGTTCCCCCCCCCCTTTGCCCCTGTTCCTCAGATTCGTTGCCTATCTTGCTACATAATCCTAGAAGCCTTACATCTATTCCCTCTCCCTTTCCCCTCTTTCTTCCCATAATCCCATTTCCCTCCCCTCTTCCCCCCTACCCCACTTTCTAAACATTTCACATGAAAGAACAGTCAGCTCACAAAAAGGAAGGAGACTCCAAATGCTGTTGTATTCTGGTTAACTTGTTTAGTCTCTGTCGTTTTATGGTGGGTTGTAGTGTAGTCCAATATCTTTGCCACACTCTGCGAAATGCAAGCACATCACTATTTCTGCGTGCCGAGGCGGCTATCCCACAAAGCTCTAAGTTCAGAAGCTCTGTCATTTTTGTCCTCCACAACTCTCTTGTGGGGGCAAGGGCCTCTCTCCAGTGAAGCAGAATCACTTTTTTCCCGACTACTGTTACTCGCTGAAGAAACCCCACTAGTCCTGCAGGGATGGGTTTTTTCAGAGCAAAGTTATCAAATAAGATCAGTGGGTGTACGTCCATTTTCCGCCTCCAGCACAGACCTACCTCTGTTAAGATCTGGGTCCAAAACTGGAAGATGAACGGGCAGAGCCAGAACATATGCCCCAATGTCGCCACGGCTGCTCCGCATTTGAGGCATGTTCCTGTTCCAAAACCCGCTTTCAGCGCTCTGGCCGGTGCCAGATTTATTTGGGGAAAAGAGCTCTAGAGCACTCGCTACTGTTTATAATTTAAGAGCAGGTGCTGTATTTATAAGTTTTAGGATATTAATTTCTCCACCAATCACCAAAGGTGATAATTGCAATAAATTAAATAAATTAAGTATATATAAAAGATACCATATACTCAGAACACAAAGAGACCGTATTTTTAGCTTCAAAAAGGTTGATTTAATATACAATTGCACACGAGAGGTAGGTTTTAAGAGATCTTTTACAGATAATCTGTGCTTAAGTAAGGCAAGGTAGCAGGTCTAGATCAAAAGTTATGTTACTTACAAGTCCTTGTTACACAGTATGAACAGCATTAGGTAAGCACATGTTTGCAGGACAGGAGAGCTTCTGCAGTGAGTGGATCTCAGTTGCTTGCAGTTGAAGAGAATTTGTATAGTGCTGCGTAACCCTAGTAGCGCTCTAGAAATGTTAAGTAGTAGTAGTAGTAGATACGGCTTTCTAAAATTACCTTTAAAAGTTTCGGCATGCATTAAACAAAACAAAATGAAACTGCACATCCTCGCGCTGCTTGACATGACCTCTCCCTACTAAATCATCCTAATGGACTGTTTTGAAGAGGCAGCACATTTCTTTCCTCTAGTCATTACTCTATTAATTTCCTTACTGCCAAGATCAGGGTAACTGCTCTGTACCAGCCACCAGCCTTCTCCCCTGGTACTTTTGCAATTTTCCAAGGGGTTAGGCAAGGCACAAGCTGGTTGAGTTTTCAGGAAACCCACAGTGAACAGGCATGACTGCGATGGAGACAGTACCTACAAATGTGTCTCATGCATATTACTACTACTACTTAACATGTCTAAAGCGCTACTAGGGTTACACAGCGCTGTACAGTTTAACAGATAAGGACAATCCCTGCTCGAGGAGCTTACTATCTAAAGGACAAATGTACAGTCAGTCAAAATAGGGCAGTCAAATTGGGGCAGTCTAGATTTCCTGAGTAGAGGCATAGAGGTTAGGTGCCGAAGGCGACATTGAATAGGTGGGCTTTGAGCAAAGATTTGAAGATGGGCAGGGAGGGGGCTTGGCGAATGGGGTCAGGAAGTTTATTCCAAGCATAGGGTGAGGCGAGGCAGAAAGAGCGGAGCCTGGAGTTGGCGGTGGTGGAGAAGGATACAGAGAGGAGGGATTTGTCCTGTGAGCAGAGGTTTCGGGTGGGAACGTAAGGGGAGATGAGGTTAGAGAGGTAATGAAGGGCTGTGGACAAAGTGCATTTGTAGGTCAGAAGGAGAAGCTTGAACCGTATGCGGTACCTGATCAGAAGCCAGTGAAGTGACTTGAGGAGAGGGGTGATACGAGTATATCGGTCCAGGTGGAAGATAAGACGTGCAGCAGAGTTCTGAATGGACTGAAGGGGGGGATAGATGGCTAAGTGGGAGGCCGGTGAGGAGCAGGTTGCAGTAGTCAAGGCGAGAGGTAATGAGAGCGTGGATGAGAGTACGGGTGGTGTACTCAGAGAGGAAAGGACGAATTTTGCTGATGTTAAACAGAAAGAAGCGACAGGTCTTGGCTATCTGCTGGATATGTGCAGAGAAGGAGAGGGAGGAGTTGAAGATGACTCCGAAGTTGCGGGCAGATGAGACGGGGAGGATGAGGGTGTTATCAACTGAGATCGAGAGTGGAAGAAGAGGAGAAGTGGGTTTTGGTGGAAAGATGATAAGCTCGGTCTTGGCCATGTTCAGTTTCAGGTGGCGGTTGGACATCCAGGCAGCAATGTCGGATAAGCAGGCTGATACTTTGGCCTGGGTTTCTGTAGTGATTTCTGTATGAATATCCTGAAAATCGGATCAGCTTGAGGCACTTGCCCTGGGATTCTATATATCGTGCCTTAATTTCCACGCAGAAATCGAAGCATAGTCCATAACAATGCGCATAACTTAATTGGTTAACCAGCGCTGTCAATTGGATGTTAATAAGCAATTATCAGCACTACTTGGCATTAATTAGCATTTACATGCACAACTCGCTAAGGGCTGCGTTTACTAAGCTGTGCTGTAGGCGTGCTAGAGGTTTTAGCATGCGGTAACACTAGGGACACCCATATATTCCTATGGGTGTCTCTAGCATTAGAAACATAGAAACATGACGGCAGATAAAGGCCATATGACCCATCCAGTCTGCCCATCCTCTGTAACCCCTAATTCTTCCTGTTTCTAAGCGATCCCACATGCTTATCCCATGCCTTTTTAAATTCTAGAACAGTCCTCGACTCCACCACCTCCACCGGGAGGCCATTCCACGCCTCCACCACCCTTCCTGTGAAATAATAATACTTCCTTAGGTTACTCCGAAGCCTATTCCCTCTTAACTTTGTCATATGCCCCCTCATTCCAGAGCTCTCCTTCATTTGAAAAAGGCTCTCTTCCTGTACATAAATGCCCTTGAGATATTTAAATGTTTCTATCATGTCTCCTCTCTCCCTCCTCTCTTCCAGCGTATACATGTTGAGGTTCATAAGCCTGTCCCTATAATTTTTGCATTCAAGACCGCTTACTAATTTTGTAGACGCCCTCCAGACCGACTCCATCCTATTTATATCTTTCTGTAGGTGCGGTCTCCAGAACTGCACGCAGTACTCCAAATGAGGCCTCACCAGAGACATATACAATGGCACTATCACCTCCTTTTCCCTGCTGGTCATGCCTCTCTTTATGCACCCAAGCACATGGACTAATTAGCATGAGTACATGCTAATTATTAGCACGTTCTAAAAACACTTGTGCGCCTTAGTAAACAGAGTCCTAAGTGTGTTCTGTAACGTGATGCGCTTAAATTCTAAGTCACATAGTTGAAAAGGGGGCGAGGAGATGGGCAGGTCGTGGGCGATTCTAAAATCTATACATGTTATAGAATACGCCCGCTGTTTGCCTAATTTAGGTGTTGGGATTTACGCCATAATAAAGGACCGCGACTAAATTTGGTTGCGTGGAGAGGCACTCGTCATATTCTATATACCATGTGGAAATTTAAGTGTATGTCATAAAATATAGGCGTCCTTTAGAGAATACGTCTGGGTGTATTTTTTTTCCACATGGAATTTTCAGGCGCCATATATAGAACCTGACCCTTGAGGGCAGAAGTTTTCTACCCCTGTTTTAATATACGGCCTCATTTTGCCAAAGAAAGTACGCCAAGCTGTCTTGTAAAACTGCATTTCCTCATTTAAGTGTTTTTTTTTTTTCTTTTATGGATGCATATTGTGATTAAGTGGATTAAGTGAACGGCTAAAGAAAATTGCTGGCCGAGACTGGAATGGAAGAGGAGAATGTGGAGCAGAGGTTTTCAACCCAGTCCTCGGGGCACACCCAGGATTGGGTGGGTATGCCTCAAGGACTGGGTTGAAAATCTCTGCTGTGGAGGAATAGACTAGAGGAAGGCGGGCAGGGCAATTCTAGAACTGGGCCGCCGAGAGGGAGAGCAGGGGGACAAAATTCCCCGGGCCTGCAAGGGGGGCCCCGGCGCCCAGTCTCACCCGCCCGCCCTCGGCTCCGTCGTCTGTCTGCCACTGGGCTGGGCCCCCTGCATTCAAATCACAGCGCCTCACCTCCGTGTGAAAGCGCAGCAGCGGCAGATCGCCTCCCTTTGGGCCTTCCCTGCTGGTGGGACACAGGGAGGGAAGACCCAAAGGGAGGCGATCTACCGCTGCTGCGCTTTCACACGGAGGTGAGGCGCTGTGATTTGAATGCAGGGGGCCCGGCCTGGTGGCGGACGGAGGGGGGCCGGGGGTGGGCGGGTGGAGAATGGGGACTGGCGCAGCGGCCTCAGGAGGGCGAGGGGCAGCGACCTCGGGGGTGGCGGCCTTGCCCCAAGCCCGGCCTAGTCTCTCGGCGGCCCTGGTGCATGCATGCATTAATGGCGCCTTATGTGTGCAAGTGGACCTCACGCTATTCTATGGGGGAATGTATAAGCACTCCACATCCTATGGGGTTCTTTTACCAAGCTGCGGCAAAAAGGGTGCAGCGATACCGGTGGGGGCTGTTTTTGCCAGGGTCCTTTTTACTGCAGCGGGAAAAAGCTCCTAAAAAGACATTTTTACCACAAGGCCGTGTTTGGGGGAGCAATTACCATCTCCCACTAAGGTGGCGGTGAGGGCTCCCGTGGCAGTGCCTGAGTTAGCGCTGCAGTAGAAATGACGGAATTATTTTCTGTAGTGCTGGAAATGGCACGTGCTTGAGGCAGAACTACCAGTGCAGGCCGCATTGGGCTGGCGGTAGTTCCGGGTTGCCGCATGGCAACCCTTTTAAAAAAGGGTCTCTATGTTTTATAGTGTGTAACTGCAAGGGAGGCAAAAAGGGTGCCGGTACTCAAATGCCAGGCCACCCTCCAGGGGTGGGGTGATCACTGAGGGACCCACACCACAATAGCCAGGTCCCCTGCAACCAGTCACAGAATCTATGACAAGGCAGAATTGGTGTGTAGAGCCTGAGCTCTTTCATTAAAACTTGGGGACCGTGTGTCAATTTTAGCAGACAATAGAAAAGGTGCCGGTACTCAGTACCCCCAAGTACCCCCTCAAGAAAAGCCCTGGGGAATACTGTAAGTTGCATGCACTGCACAGTGCAGTAACTACTACTGCCATGCATCTGGCATAAGTGGGGGCACCTAAGTGTAGGCATATCGATGGATTTTAGCACCAAGGTGCCGTTATAGAATTGACGCTCAGCATGCAGCATTGAGGTGCCAAGTTACAGAATTGTCCCCACAGCGAGGATTTAAGGTGAGTGAGAACAGTCTGGTCAGATAATATGAGCAGAAAAGGGAGGGGCAAAAAAAAAAAAGGATGGTATCAAAGGAAACCCCTTCTAGTGATGTCATCAGTGGCGCTGGATCGAGAGTTGGATGGCGATGCTGTCGGAGTGGTCCTTGAGACTATCCTGACCACATGTAGTATCATCTGTGGTGGACTACGGGCCTGCTTTTTAACATCAGGAAGCTTCTGGTGTTCAGCTGATGCTACAATTGACTCCACCCCCTTTCGATGATGTCATCAATAGCATCAGATGTAGAAGAGGCAGACCTTTGAGGGCTCTGCAGCCATTTTATACACTTACAATTTTTCGGTAACATTTGGTTACTGTGTTTATTTGGCATACAAATTCTTGAAAAGAATGTGTTTTTTTTGTAGTGGAGAATGTTAGTGGCGTTTCTTGTGACTGTCAGGGATTGCAGTTGTGTGCACATTTAGTAAGAGTATTGATTAGCCATAAAACCTTTTCAAAAGATGCGTTTTTAGTTCTCTTCTGTATTGGAGATAGTTATTTATGCTTCTTTTTTATTTATTTATAGCATTTATATCCCACAATTTCCCACCCCACGGGCAGGCTCAATGTGCCTTACAACAGTCTATAAAAACATACATCAATTCAACAAACAAACAATCAATTTCATAGAAGTTAAAGAGAAAAAATAGCAAAGAAGGGAAAAGGAGAAAGAGTAGTGGTGATCAATATGTCGCTTTGACAGGTAAAGTTCAGAAGTAAGAGATGTTAGGCGGGATTTGAGCGTAAGCTTTTCCAATTAGAAAGGTCTTGAGGCGCTTTTTGAAGGTCGGGTGATCAGGAGTAAGTTTTACCAATTTAGGTAGACCAGTGGCGTAGGAAGGGGGGGGCGGGAGGTGCGGTCCGCCCCGGGTGCACGCGCTCGGGGTGTGCCAGCCCCGCTGGTTCCCTGCTCTCTGTGCCCTGGAACAGGTTACTTCCTGTTCCGGGGCAGAGAGAGCAGGGAACCAGCGGGGCCGATGCAGCTCTGAGTGACGTGCACTCGGGGCGGATCGGCCTTCCCGCAGGTAAGAATGCGGTCCGGGGGGGGGGGGGGGTTGCGCTCCAGGGGGTGCGCTGCAGAGGGGGGGGGGGTCACGCCATGCTTCACCCAGGGGGGGGGGTTGCAGCGGCGACCCACCCCGGGTGCCATTAGCCCTTGCTACGGCACTGAGGTAGACCATTCCACAAATGAGCGCTAATATAGGGGAAGGTGGCTGCATAGGTGGTCTTATACTTGAGGCCACAACATACTGGGTAATGGAGATTTAGCTACGAACGAGCTGATCTGTGAGAATTCCTAGGTGGCAAGTTGATAAGGGTGTCCATATAAGCTGGCCTTGGAAATTATGTTCCACCATCTGAAGCCCAGATAGTCAAAATCTGCTGTATAAGTGGACTTGTAGGTTACGTTTCTGCATTGGGGTGGGTGGAGCAGTAAGTACTGTCTGGTTCCTGGACGCCCATTTCTTGGTGATAGTTCAATCAGGTCTGACGTGTATTCAGGAGACAAACCAAACAGTATTTCGAAAATTGTCGTGCCAGGTACAATTTTTGACTGCTTAGACTTCTAAGCAGAACGGTCACCTGCCTTCTTCATCTTAAAAAGTTGTAGATACTGTTAAACTCATAGCAATAAGAAAGGAAAAGAAGAAACAGGCATTAAATCCTCACAGACACTGCTGCAGGAGAATGAACTAACCATTCTATACCTCCTCAGACCTGATGTTCATATTCCTACGTTGTGCTCACCTTAAAGTTTTCTGTGTAGTTCCCTGTATTGGAACAGAATAGCTAATAGCCCCATTACCATCCATTTTCATAAGCTGTGTGCTCTGGTGTCTAACTCAAGGTTTTGTGCAGGCTGGCTTCTGCGTAAAACTTTTTTTCTGCATCGTGAACCCACAGAATTGTGTACAGCCATCACGCTAACTGTGTGTTTCTGACTGTTCTAGCTTTCCGTATCAGCCCCACAGTAATGCAGCATATCTGACTATAATGGCTTAAAAGCACTCTAAGGCCCATTTAATCTTGCCCAATTTAATATATACAGATGCGCTTTCATGGTTTTTTTTTTTAACATTTAATTTTACTTTGTTTGAGAGGAGAAGATTATTGTAAGTATGTAGGTATGTAGCAAGTATGACAGATAAGCAGACAACAGAGAGCTCTGTATTGTGTTTTAAGTAGCTCACGTCTGTCATCTTTAAAGGTAAGAAATTACTAATAAGGGCATTGTTAGTATGAGGTGGCAGAAGTGCGTGCGTTGCTTGAATACAAAACAGGAAACATCCTGGATCTTCCCAAGCACGACAGCACAGTGTGATCTGCAGTGCAAGAAACCCTTTGAATTGCTAGTTAAATAATAACTTTACTATTGCACATGTGTTCAAATACCGTGTGTAAATATATATGCATTTACTTCTCAGATGCTTGTTTGTTTTTTCAACCTTGCTTTGTCACAGTTGTTAAAGGGGAATCGCCATGTTTTAATTCCAGGTGACTTACGGCTCGGTCCAGAGGTTTTACAAACTTGTCTCAAGGACCCTGCAATCATTTGGGTTCCCAGTGACTATGGATGATGTGGATTAGCATATACTGACTGTCCAGTGTATGCCGGTATATCTCATGCCTGTTCATTGAGAATATCCTGAAAACCCAGCTGGCTGTGGAATCCCCGGGATAAGTTTCATAAAACCCAATGCGGTCAGCAGGAGGGGCATCTCTGAATTTAAAGATGAAGGTGCCTAACTCCAGTCTTTGAGGGATACATACAGATCTAGTTTTCTAGGTTACCAAGCTTGTAAGCAATACATCTTTTGCTTAAACTAAAAGTGTGCAAATGCGTATAAGTACATAAGTAATGCCACACTGAGAAAAGGGTCCATCGAGCCCAGCATCCTGTCCACGACAGCGGCCAATCCAGGCCAAGGGCACCTGGCAAGCTTCCCAAACGTACAAACATTCTATACATGTTATTCCTGGGATTTTGGATTTTTCCAAGTCCGTTTAGTAGCGGTTTATGGACTTGTCCTTTAGGAAACTGTCCAACCCCTTTTTAAACTCTGCTAAGCTAACCGCCTTCACCACATTTTCCGGCAATGAATTCCAGAGTTTAATTACACGTTGGGTGAAGAAAAATTTTCTCCGATTTGTTTTAAATGGATATTAAGCTGTCTACCTATAGGGAAAAATACTGTTTAAATATTGCCACAACCCATATTGGAGAAGGAATGGTTAGGGTGAATCCCATTAAATATGTGCAAAGATTTCATTTTAAAATGCTCTGCACCTGCTTTACCCTCAGGACTGGCTCAAGGGACTGTGGTGCCCTCAGTCAACTTTTGCAACAATGCTCCCCCCCCCCCACTCTTACCCACAATCTGCAATGTCTCCTTCCACTCCTACCCCCTTCCCCTTTCCAGTCTACTTTCAAAATCCTAGAGAATGCTAGACGTGGCAGCAATTCATACATACTGCCCATATCTGGCCCAGAGTCTTCCCTCTGCCATAGAACAGAGCCTTAGCCAGACCTCGGCGGGAGGGGAGTCCAGAGCCCCTCCCGCCGACGACCTCCTCCCACTGACCCTTCCCTGTCACCGCCGCCGCCAGGTACCTTTGCTGGCAGGGGGGGGGGGGTCCCCAACCCCCGCCAGCCGAAGTCTTCTTCAGTGCCGGTCGACTCCGGCGCCTTCGCTGATGATCTGTTTCTAACTCCTGACGTCCTGCGCGCACGTCCTGTATGTAGCCCTGTGCAGGACGTGCGTGCAGGACGTCAGAAACAGATCATCAGCGAAGGCGCCGGAGTCGACCGGCGCTGAAGAAGACTTCGGCTGGCGGGGGTTGGGGACCCCCGCCAGCAAAGGTACCTGGCGGCGGCGAGAGGGGGGGTCCAAAGTGGAGGGGGAAGGTCAGGGGGGGTGTCAAAAGTAGAGGGGGCCAGGGCTTAATCTGTGGGGGCCCATGCTCCTGTGGCCCCACCTGCCATAGAAACATAGAAAAATGTAAGTAGATAAAGACCATGTGGCCTATCCAGTCTGCCCAATCATGCCATCTACTCTCCCTTAGAGATCCTATGTACTTGTCCCAAGCTGTCTTAAATGCAGATACTGGTTTCATCTCCACCACTTCCACTGGGAGGCCGTTCCACGAATTCACTACGCTTTCCATGAGGAAGTAATTCCTCAGGTTACTTCTGAGTCTATCCCCTTTCACCTTCATCCTTTGCCCCCTCATTCCAGAGCTTCCATTCAATTGAAAGAGACTCACCCCCTGTGCATTTATGCCATATAGGTATTTAAATGTCTCTATCATATTTCCCCTCTTCCGCCTTTCTTCCAAAGTATACATATTGAGATCTTTAAGTCTGTCCCCATATGCTTTATGATGAAGACCACTGACCATTTTAGTAGCCACCTTCTGGACCGACTCCATCCAGTGGTTGTCCCAGCTGGAAACAGGAAGTAGTATCAGAAGGGACAGGATCTGGCAGAGGGAAGGTTGCAGGCCAGGCACAGGCAGTGTATATGAATTGCTGCCACTCAGGTAGACTGAGGTGGGGAGGGGGGTTTGAGAGAGGAGGAATACTGGACTACAGGTGTGGGGGGGGGGGGGGGGGTGTGATGAAATGAGAAAGGAAAATATGCTGGATTGAGATTTTGGTGCCCTTTTTCACTACCAGTGCCTGCCCTGTTTACCCTATATCCTTTGTGCCAGCACAGCCTACCATAAGATTATCATTCTGACGCAATTCCTTTGCAAATCATCTTGCAGGTTCTTTTAATTTACACTGGACTCAGAGAAATGGGAAACCACTAGGATTAGAACATATGAGTGGTGTACAGTAGTATGTTTATGACTGCATTACAAATAGAAAGTGACAGAGGGGCATAATCGAATGCAAATGCTCATCTCCATGGGCGACTACCTCCGAGGATGGGTCCGCGAAGGGGCGGGACAGACCGTATTTTCGAGAAAGATGGGCTTCCATCTTTTGTTTCGATAATACGGTTGGTTCCAGGCAAATGCATCAGATTTGGGCGGATTTGAGCTGGGCAGTATCGGTTTTCAGCGATAATGGAAACCGAAGCCGCCCAGCTCAAAAACGAACAACTCCAAGGCATTTGGTCATGGGAGGGGCCAGGATTTGTAGTGCACTGGTCCCCGTCACATGCCAGGACACCAACCGGGCACCCTAGGGGGCACTTGTAAAAAGTTTAAAAAAAATTAAAATACCTCCCAAGTCCATAGCTCCCTTACCTTGGGTGCTGAGCCCCCCAAATCCCCCCCAAAACCCACTCCCCACAACTCTACACCATTACCATAGCACTTATGGGTGAAGGGGGGCGCCTAGATGTGGGTACAGTGGGTTTTGGGGGCAGTTTGGAGGGCTCCCATTTACCAGCACAAGTGTAACAGGTAGGAGGGGGGATGGGCCTGGGTCCACCTGCCTGAAGTCCACTGCACCCATTAACTGCTCCAGGGACCTGCATACTGCTGTGATGGAGCTGGGTATGACATTTGAGGCTGGTATACAGGCTGGAAAAAAAAGTTTTTAAAGTTCTTTTTTTGGTGGGAGGGGGGTTAGTGACCACTGGGGGAGTCAGGGGAGGTCATCCCCGATTCCCTCCGGTGGTCATCTGGGCAGTTGGGGCACTTTTTGGGAACTTGTTCGTGAAAAAAAAGGGTCCAAAAAAAGCGGCCCCAATTCTCGCTACTGCCGCCCTTCTTTTTTTCCATTATCAGCCGAACGCGCCCATCTCTCCTTGGCCGATAAACACGCCGCAGTCCCGCCTTCACCACGCCTCCGACATGCCCCCGTCAACTTTGTTCGTTCCCACGACAGACTGCAGTTGGAGGCGCCCAAAATCGGCTTTCGATTATACCGATTTGGGCGCCCATGAGTGAAAGGCGCCCATCTCCCGATTTGGGTCAAAATATGGGCGTCTTTCTCTTTCGAAAATAAGCTGGATAGTATATTTATCTTAACTAACAGAGTCAGAGCTTCTGTTGAAAAATCCATAAGGTCCCTTTTACAAAGCTGCATCAAAAAGTGGCCTTAGTATGCCCTTACATGGGTCTTTCCTGTATGCTAAGGCCACTTTTTTGCCATGGCCAGAAAATGGCTTATTTTCTGTTTTCTGATTTAATGGCCACGCACTAAATGTTAAACATTCCTTCTATGAAGAGACGGATAAGGCTCTCTTGACAAATTTTGACCATTGGACCCTGAAGCAGGCAACGAAGCGTTGGCCACCGTAGGTCGCGATCCCTTATTCTGAGGAGAGGAGTACAAGGAAGACCCTTTTTAAGCTATGTACTTGTCTACGTACACTTTGGAAGACTGCTTTGTAGTTCACAGCAACACTGTGTTGAGGATTTTGCACAAGATTTTGCATAAGGATTAATATAATGTGTATGCTGTCTATAATACTACTACTACTACTACTACTTAACATTTCTAGAGCGCTACTAGGGTTACGCAGCGCTGTACAGTTTAACAAAGAAGGACAGTCCCTGCTCAAAGGAGCTTACAATCTAAAGGACAAGGAGGTTTTTTTGTGCCAATGATGAAGCAGCCCTGCTCGTGCTGCTTATTGCACTTGCGAGCTTCTTGAGGCTTTTTCCTCCTAGTAAGTCAGGCCATACAAGAGAACTCTTGCTATATATTTCTGTATACATGCACTAAATGTTGCCATTAGCAGATGTCCATTAACAAAAATTAGCATGTGAGCCCTTAAACTGTAAGGGATTATGTGCTAATCCTGCAGAAATCAGTTAGCGCGTGGACAAAGTTCCTCATGAGAGACTCCTGAGAAAATTAAAGAGTCATGGGATATGAGGCAATGTTGTGACGTGGATTAGGAATTAGTTAATGGACAGAAAACAGATGGTAAGGTTAAATGACCATTTCTTTCAATGGAGGAGGGTAAATAGTGGAGTGCCGCAGGGATCTGCACTGGGACCGGTGCTATTTAAACTATCTACTATAAAAAAAACTCACCCTCAACGTTCTGAAGACAACGTTCTGAAGTCACTCAATCACTCCCTGAAGGGTTCGTGGATTCATGGTGGTGAAGCCAGCCAGCCTATGCCCCGCCCTCGCGTCAAACGTCGACGGAAGAAAACATTCACGTTGCCAGGCAACGGTAATCACGTAGGAGGCATGAAGGACCAATCAGAAAATACCACACACAATGTGAACCGTTACCAGGCAACGCAATGCGACGTTAGGCAGACCAATCACAGGAAAGTACAAGGCAAGAAGGGAGGAGCATTCAACAGCAGAATGCCACATTATTGTGCAGCACAGAGAACAGAGGAGCAATGCTAGAACGATAGCACAATATTCCTACTGTGGGCATTGAAGAGCAGATCAGAACGGAGAGTAGAGGACCACCGCTACCTGTGGGTATGTGTGAAATACTTGCGTTCCATTCATGTGGACTAGGTGGAGCCGAAAAACAAAAGCATGCCCCTCACCATCAGGGACGTCGCCGCCCACAAAAAGCTGCCGCTAACAGAAACCTGTCGCCCAGCTGGAATGATTAGCCATGAGCCAGCCAGTAGCAAACAGCGACCGACACAGGGGGAGGAGTAGGGAAACACGCGGAGCGTGTTTCCCTACTCCTCCCCTGCCTCAGAATCACTGGAGACTGGCTGCAAACCTGCAAAACCAACCCCACACCGACGCACCCCCCCCCCATATTCCCACACCAACGCACCCCCCTTCAAGCGTTTCCCTCCAGCAGACTGCAAAGGACAAAATGTTCCGGTTCACCCCCCGACGCCCCAACAACGTGCTCCTCTCCCTTCCGACTCCGGCAAGTCGTTTCACAAATCCACGATGCCAACAAACCTTCCACAAGATGTTCCCGTTCACTCCCCCCCCCCTCCCCCACGCCCCAACAACGTGCTCCTCTCCCTTCTCACCCGGAGAAATCGTCAAAAAAATCCAGGATGCCCACAAACCTTCCAGAAGACGTTCCGGTTCACTCCCCCCCACCCCGATGCCCTAACAACGTGCTCCTCTCCATTCCGCCCCAGGGAAATCGTCAAAAAAATGCAGGATGCCCACAAACCTTACAGAAGACGTTCCGGTTCACACCCCCCCCCCCCAAAAGCCCCAACAACGTGCTCCTCTCCCTTCCACCTCGGGAAAATCATTTCACTAATCCAGGATGCCAAAAAACCTTCCAGAAGTAAAGCACTTCTCTCTTCCTGCCTTACCCAACACAAAATAACATGCTCCTCTTCCTTCAAAAAATATAAAACAACAATGCTCTTCAGCAAAACAAAGAAAAAAAAACTTATCCAACAATCAGGAAAGGATAACCCCAAGACACACATTTACATTTCTGGAAAAAAAAAACTCCACAACCCCCCCCCCCTCCCGATACACAAAAGCACACCATGTCCCTGAAACCCCCACCCAAAAAAAAAATCTGAACAAACACTTATATCCCTTAATATCAAACAGGAAAAACAAAAAAATAATAACCTAAACCATATGCTAGCACCCGTTTCATTTGTTACGGAAACGGGCCTTTTTTACTAGTTTATAAATAATCTGGAAATCAGAACAAGTGAGGTGATTAATGCTGCAGATGACACAAACTATTCAAGTTTGTTAAAATACATGCGGAAATTGGAAGATTGGGCATCCAAACGGCAGATGACATTTAGTATAGACAAATGAAAGTGACGGCCTATTTGAAAGAATAATCTGAATCATAGTTACCTGATGCTAAGGTCCAACACCCAAGAAAAAGATCTAGGCGTCGTTGTAGACAATACGCTGAAATCCTCTGCCCACTGTGCGGTGGCGGCTAAAAAAAAGCAAACAGGAAGATAGGAATTATTAGGATAGGAATGGTAAATAAGACCAAGAATACCATAATGCTTCTGTATCGCTCTATGGTGCGACCTCACCTTGAGAATTACATTACAGACTCACCCCAATTTCTCCAAGAATGGGACAACAGATGCAGAACAGTACTTGACAACATAGCACCACTTCAAACCAGAACCTCACACAGAAAAAACTCAATACCATGGTTTAATGAAGAATTGAAAGAACTAAAAACACGGGTCAGAAGACTAGAACGAGCATGGCGCAAGAAAAAAGACGAACACACACTCAAAAACTGGAAACAGCTACAAAGAAAATACAAATACAATATCAGACAAACTAAAAGAACGTACTACAAAACCAAAATAGGACCAAAAATGTGAGATACAAATGCAATAAATAAAATTCAGTTCTGGTTACCATATCTCAAAAAAGATTGAGTGGAATTAGAAAAAGTCCAAAGAAGAGTGACCAGAATGGATGGAACTCCTCTCCTCTCCTATGAGGAAAGCTTTAAAGAGGTTAGGGCTCTTCAGCTTGGAAAAGAGATGGATGAGGGGGGATATGATTGAGGTCCATAAAATCCTGAGTGGTGTAGAACGGGTAGAAGTGAATCGATTTTATACTCTTTCAAAAGTACAAAAACTAGGGGACTCTCAATGATGTTACACGGAAATACTTTTAAAACAAATAGGAGGAATATTTTTTCACTCAATGAATAGTTAAGCTCTGGAACGCTTTGCTGGAGGATGTCATAACAGCAGTTAGCATATCTGGGTTTAAAAAAGGTTTGGACAAGTTCCTGGAAGAAAAGTCCATAGTATGCTATTGAGACCTAGACATAGGGAAGTCACTGCTTGCCCGGGGATCAGTAGCATGGAATGTTGCTACTATTTGGGTTTCTGCTGTGTCCTTGTGACCTGGATTGACCACTGTTTATTTATTTATTTGGATTTTGTTCACACCTTTTTCATTAGTAGCTTGAGGTGAGTTACATTCAGGTACTCTGGATATTTTTCTGTCCCAGGAGGGCTCATAATCTAAGTTTGTACCTGAGGCAATGGAGGGTTAAGTGACTTGTCCAAGATCACAAGGACCAGCACTGGGATGTGAACTGGCCACCTCTGGATTGCAAAACCGGTGCTCTAACCACTCCTCCACTGTTGGAAACAGGATACTGTGCTAGATGGACCATTGGCCTGGCCCAGTATGACTATTCTTATGTTCTAACCTGCGCCAACTGATTAGCTCAGAAACACCCATTCTCCATACACAGACATACCCCTTCAGCTAAAACATACTTTTTAGCATGTGGGTAGCATGTGCACATTTTCAACATAAAGTGGTATGCTTCAGTTGCCCTGGGGTACGCCATTTTAAGCTGCAGTAAGCACATGTTAGCACTTACCGCAGCTTGGTAAACAGACCCCATATTCTTTGACTAACAAGAAAGCAAATCTGCAGCTGAGCCAAATTAAATAGATTTTTATCACATGCATCATGATAAGAGCTGGAGATGCCAGATGTTGAACAAGGAACTTTTGTGGTTCCGTGTGCAGACAGTGGAGTTCCCCCATCAAACTAATTCGTTCTTGAAAATGTGGGCACAGATTAATGACTTCAATAGCATAATCATTTCTCCAGTTTAATCGCTCACATTTCATATGAACATGGTAACATAGTAGATGACGGCAGAAAAAAGACCTGCACGGTCCATCCAGTCTGCCCAACAAGATAAACTCACATGTGCCACTTTTTGTGTATACCTTACCTTGATTTGTACCTGTCTTTTTCAGGGCACAGACCGTATAAGTCTGCCCAGCACTATCCCCACCTCCCAACCACCAACCCTGCCTCCCACCACCGGCTAAGTTCTGGGGATCCCTTCCTTCTGACCAGGATTCCTTTATGCATATCCCACGCATGTTTGAACTCCGTTACCGTTTTCCTCTCCACCACCTCCCGGGGGAGGGCATTCCAAGCATCCACCAATCTCTCCGTGAAAAAATACTTCCTGACATTTTTCTTGAGTCTGCCCCCCTTCAATCTCATTTCATGTCCTCTAGTTCTACCGCCTTCCCCTCTCCGGAAAAGGTTCATTTGCGGATTAATACCTTTCAAATATTTGAACGTCTGTATCATATCACCCCTGTTTCTCCTTTCCTCCAGGGTATACATGTTCAGGTCAACAAGTCTCTCCTTATACATCTTGCAACGCAAATCCCATTTTCTTTTCTTTGCACCGCTTCCATTTTTTAAACATCCTTAAGGCATTAAGGACCCTGTTTACTAAGCCACGCTAGAGACGTGTTAGCATTTTTAGCGCATGCTAACTGTGTAGATACCCATAATATTCCCATGGGTGTCTACACGGTTAGCATGTGCTAATTTTTAACATGTGCTAAAAATGATAGCACACTTTACTAAACAGAGCCCTAAATATCTATTGTACCTGAAAGTAATTCACCTTGAGTTTCCAATGAAAATGTGAGAACTAAATCCAATTATATATAAATAAATTCCCAGGGGATGGGCTCCACCTTGGCTGGGGTGGAACCGGGCTGCTGGCGTCGGCATTTGGAGGGGAGATAGAGCAGCTTTTGTACTGGAGATGGGGGGGGGGGGGGAGGCTGACGGTCGCTCTGGGGCGCGTAGTTCGGGATGGGGTATCTTTCGGGGATGTCACCAAGGCAGGGAAGGTGGGGGTATATTGGTAGTGAGGTTGCAAAGGAGACTGAAGTGGATCGGGTGTCCCTAAATAATAGGTACTCCGTTCTGTAGATAAATCTCTCTTATCCTTCCCCTTCTCCTCTACTAGACTCCGTTCCTTTTGTCTTGCTGCACCCCACGCCTCCGAGCCTGTGTGTCTAGCCCCGTCTTTGGCTGATTTCAAGTCAAAACTTAAAGCCCACCTCTTTACCACTGCTTTTGACTCCTAACCACTACTCACTTGCCCTGTCCTTTAAGCTCACCTATTTATTCCCTTCCCCTTAATTATTCTGTCTGTTTACCTGTCTTATCTAGATTGTAAGCTCTTTGAGCAGGGACTGTCTTTTTTGTGTATGGTGTACAGCGCTGCGTATGCCTTGTAGCGCTATAGAAATGATAAATAGTAGTAGTAGTACTAGTAGTAATTAAATAATAAAAACAGAGAATTTGTAAAAAAAATTAGGTTCAATTACTCTAACAGAAGACAGAAAATAAAAAAATACCCAGCTCCCTGACAGCAGTATGCAGGTCCCTTGGAGCAGTTGTTAGTGGGTGCAGTGGATGTCAGGCAGGCAGACCCAGGCCCATCCCCCCCTACCTGTTCCACTTGTGCTGGTTAATGTTGAGCCCTCCAACCCCCCCCCCAAAACCCACTGTACCCACATGTAGGTGCCCCCCTGCACCCCTTAGGGCTATGGTAATGGTGTAGACTTGTGGGCAGTGGATTTTGGGGGGATGTGGGGGGCTCAGCACACAAGGTAAGGGTGCTATGCACCTGGGAGCTATTTTAATTTTTTTTCAATTTGTAAAACTACTACTACTACTACTTGACATTTCTAAAGCGCTACTAGGGTTACGCAGCGCTGTACAATTTAACACAGAAGGACAGTCCCTGCTCAAAGGAGCTTACAATCTAAAGGACAAATGTACAGTCAGTCAAAATAGGGGCAGTCTACATTTCCTGAAAGGTATAAAGGTTAGGTGCCGAAAGCAACATTGAAGAGGTGCCCAGTTGGTGTCCTGGCATGTGAGGGGGACCAGTGCACTACGAATCCTGGCCCCTCCCACGACCCAATGCCTTGGATTTGTTCGTTTTTGAGCTGGGCGCCTTCGGTTTCCATTATTGCTGAAAACCGATAGCGCCCAGCTCAAAAATGCCCAAATCCTAGTAATTTGTCCCGCACAACCCATATTATCGAAAAAAAGATGGGCGTCCATCTTTTTTCGAAAATACGGTTTGTCCCGCCCCTTCGCATGGCTGCCCATGGAGATGGGCACCCACTTTCGATTATGCCCCTCCAAGTCTTCTGTTAAGCAAAGGTTTCAGGGAGTGCATTCCAGAGAGTGGGGGCTACTCTGGAGAAGGCTCACTTGCAGGTATCATATCGTGTGATGTCCTTTGGAGAAGGTGTGGTTAGGGAAACTGCTTGGGAGGATCTTAGGGCCCCCTTTTAGAAAGCAGCAGTAAGTTCAACGTGGGCTTACCACTCGCTATAAAGGAAGTACTGCCGGGCTACCGCAGCAGCCCTGCAGAACTTCCCACCCTCAGCGTGCCGTCATATCCGACAGTGGTAATCAGGCAGTGCCGCACGCTGCTTGGTTACCACCAGGTTAGCGCTGGATCCCTTACCGCCACCTCAATGGGTGGCAGTAAGGGCTCCCCCCCCTCCCAAAAAAATGGTTGCACAGTGTGTACTTCACTTGCTTCATGGCCATTTCTTAAAAAAAAAAAAAAGAAAGACCTACCTTTTACCAGCTGCGGTAAAAGGGGACCTTGGTGCACATCAAAAACAAACGCCAATGCCAGCGCAGGCCCACATTTGCCGCAGCTTGATAAAAGGGACCCTTTTTTATTGACCTTGAAGATGTGTACAGGGAGATCCTGTTCTTCAAGTACTCTGGGCCATTTCCTTGGAGGGACTTGTTGGTTAACTATAGAGTTTTAAATTTGGCTCTGTTTTGTACTGGTAGCCAGTGAAGTTTATGCAAAAATGGTGTGATGTGGTCACGTCACCTACCACCTCCTATTAGTCTTGCTTCAGCATTCTGAATCCATTGTTGCTGCTGCAAACCCTTTGTAGTCAGATCAGTGCACAGTGCATTACAATAATACAGTCTTGATGTTATCATGACATGCACAACTGAGACAAGGCTTGCCTTCTCAATGGAAGGAGAGAGGCAGCGCAGTTGTCGCAAGTGATAGAAGCTACTCTTGAAGGTTGCTTGAATTTGAGGGATCAGAGTAAGTATTGAATCGAGCTGTATTCCAAGGTTCCTGACTTGTAATTTAAGGGGGAGTTCCAAAAGAAATGTTGATGTCAGGTACACCCCCACTTGTGTAAGTGACCCATAGAAACTCGGTTTTACTCAGGTTCAGGCAAAGTTTGTTGTTTTTAGCCCATTCTTGAATTGATGTTAGGTAGTCAGTTTATTCAGGGCTGTGGGTAGGTCATGTTCAATGGGTATGAGTAGCTACATGTCATCTGCATAGATGTAGAACCGAGTGTCCATTGACTGAATCAGCTTGGCTAGTGGCTTGAGTTAGATATTGAACAGAATAAGTGACAGTATCGATCTTGTAGTACTCCACAGGTCAGTGCCCATGAAGTTGATGAGGTGCTGCTGAACATTATGGGCTGTTGCCTGTCTGATAGCTAGGATCTGAACCAGAGAAGTACTGTTCCACTTATACCTGTTTCTACCAGTCTTCCTCGCATAATATCGTGATCTACAGTGTCAAAAGCTGCTGAGAAATCTAGCAGTACTAACACTGAGGCAAATCCCCTGTTTCACTTTCTATGAAGATCATCTAGTAGGGATACAAGGACTGTTCCTGTTCCATAACCAGGTCTAAATCCAGATTGACATGGATCTAGCCAGTTTCTCTCTTCTAGCCAATCACCAAGTTGATCACAGACTGTTTGTTCTATACGTTTCTCTATGAAATGGGAAGTTTGTCCTAGTCAAGGTTGTTCTTCTTTAGCAAAGAATGCACCACTGCCCTTTTTAGTGCTGTTGGTAGTTGCCCATTAGAAAGAGAGTAGTTCATGGTATATATGGTGCCTTCTATGAGGCCCCTGCTTGCCTGCTTCACTATCTTTGATGGGCAGGGGCTGAGGGAGCAGGTAGATGGTCAGGTCTTTTAGGATTTTTTTTATTTTTTATTTATAGGTTATCAAATTTATATTCATGCAATAAACATAAATCTTGAAATACGGAAAATACAAATTATAGAATTAAATAAAAATAAGGCAATAGAAGAATACAATTTAGTCCACAATTAGTGATCCAAGATCTAGGAAACTGTCTTATATAAGACACAATTAAATTGTAAGAAATAATTATATCTATAGTATGGAAGGAGTTAGAGCTGGCGCAGCCGAGCGTTAGCGCTTATAATCCATGGAAAAATACAACATTACTCTTTACTAGAAATAAATTCTAACAACTTCCCTGGGTCAAAAAATATATAATTAGTGAATTCCAGAAGAATATGACATCTACATGGGAATTTAAGTAAAAAAGGCCCTCCTAATTGGAGAACTTTTGCTTTTAACTGGTCATTTAGGATTTTGTCATGGCCCTCCTCTGTTATTGGGTTAAAAGAGTCCCATATGTCTTTGTCAGGATACGTAAATAGGTTAACATTACTGGTAGATTTAGTAGATACCGAAAACACAAAATAGTCCAATAAATATATAGGAGAAAGACCATCAATCACCTTATACAACAAACAACAAAATAATAATAATAAAAAAAAAACAGCCCTGACCTGTTTAGGAAGCCAATGGGTTTTTAAATAAAATGGAGATATGCTATCTGATTTTTTTCAAAGAAAAAATTAAAGCTGCATTTTGAATGGTTTAGAGCTTTTTCAGAATACGCTTTGAACAACCTAAATAAATGACATTACAATAATCCAGAAAATTAAGTATAAGAGATTGAACTAAGATACATAAATTATCATGTTCAAAATACTTCCTTATGCATTGAAGATTATACGTATAATGTAAAAAGCTTTCTGTGTCAGACTATTAATCTGTGTATGTAGTGTTAAATGAGTGTCAAGAAATTTCTCCCTACCTAGCTATGCACCATGTGTTCAATATGATTACAGACGTATGGCTATAACTAACTATTGGATTACCACAGAGAATGTAATAGGCCTGAACGGAACACCATTACCTAAATATAAGCACCTTATCACCAAGACTATAGGCCTCTATGTTGTACCCCCCATTAAAGAGCTAAACCTATCCAAATCAGTGCTCATACTGAGTTGCCTTAGCTAGAATATGGGGTTTGAGAGGTAAGAGAAGAGGGAGAGTGGGAAGGGGAAAGAAGGAGATTAGGAGATCATTCCATAGTGATCTCTGTAATGCAGTATTACATTGGTACTCTGTTTCCTTCTCAGAGGAGTTCAAAATATAGGTTGTCAGGGGTAGACTTCCCATAGGTAGAGTAAGCAATTGTTTTGGATAGTCTACCCATCATTAAGATGCCCTTTTACTAAGCCACGTAAGTGCCTACGTGTGCCCAATGTGGAGTTACTGCCTGGCTACCATGTGGCTCTTGTGGTAATTTCACTTTTGGTGGGCATCCGAAATATTTTCAGATGTGCGTATTGGGCGTGTGCCAAGTGGCATTTGACGTGCATAGGTCATTACCGCCTGGTTACTGCATGAGACTTTACTGTTAGGTCCATGACTGGCGGTAAAGTCTCAGACCCAAAATGGACGTGCGGCAATTTTCATTTTCAGCAAAACTTTAAAAAGGCATTTTTTGCAGGTGCGCTGAAAAATGATTTTCCGCGCACCCAAAACACGATTCTACACTACCGCAGGACATTTTTCAGCGTACTGTAGTAAAAGGACCCCTAAAAGTCTACCCTTGTCACTGGAAGGGGTGATCAGGCATTGGCCCCACCCTTATTTTAAGTTAGCTGGCCGAAACATCATTAAGGAGAAGGTAATCTAGGTCCCCCTTATCTCATGATTCTGGACAGGGACTCCTCCCCAGCTGGAGGGGACAGTCAGCTGCCCAAAAGCAAAAGGGCAGCTAAAGGGTTAAATCCATGACCGTCATCGATAGTGAATTTAAGATGCGGGGCATTCAGCACTTCTCAGCCGTGTCTTGCACGTTCGTGCATTCCGTGCTCTGCTAAATAAAAATGTGCTCCGACTAATATGAATTTCTGCTTTAATTAAGTCTTTAATTCTCACAACTACTGATAACTCTTCCCATCTGAAAAACATAATTTCCAGAAGATCCCTGTCAAGCCTGTTCATTTAAATTCCAGCCCTGTGTTTAAAACCCCACCCATGCTGGTAAGATACACCGTAGTCTGAGCCCAGCGTTCCTGCTTATCTTCTGCCAAATGAGAGAGTGAGAGCTTACATTTGCTATAGGATTAGGATTAAACGAGTTCCGTCACAAACGTTCACCAGAAATTTTGTGCATAAAGGACTCCCCTCCCCCCCACCAAAAAAAGAACTACTTTTCTTAGGGTGTTTTACAGAAAATGAAGTGAAAATATTTTTGCATACCAATTTTCAAAAAATGGATAAATAATGATCTTTGAATAAAAACAGCTCATTATTTGTGAATTTCCATAAACATTTATCTGTAGTGGAGTATGCGTGACAGTTTAATACACAGAGGACCCAGTATAATCTCAAACAAGCCTATATAATGTCTTTCTCCTATGTGACTTGTTTAATATCACTTAATGGACCATGTGTCCTTAAACAGAAGTATGTGGAGGAGGGTGGTGTGGAAAGCTAGGTCTGAAGGGGCAAGCCAAAGTGGTACTTCTATATATGGTGTCCTGGGAGAGCTCATGAGTGTGTGTGTGGGGGGGGGGGGGGGGGGGGAGAGAGCTCTTGTAGATCCAAGAAATATAAGGAATGGGACACCAAGGAGTATGTTTACTAAGGTACGTTAGCGTTTCTAACACACCCTTAAATTTAAGGCACGTTAAATGCTAATGCGCCTATATATTTATATGGATGCGTTAGTGTTTAACTCGCGTAAACCATTTACGCGGGTTTAAAACGCTAATGCGTCCATAGTGCACCTTAGTAAACATAGGCGCAAGATTGTGTCCCCTGATGAATGTTAGGTAGCTGTACCAAACAAAAGTAAACAAATCAAATGAGGGCTAAGAGAGAGGGGGTGGGGTGCTCACAGTTCCTGTGACAGCACCACACAAGTTTCCTAGGTAACAGGAAGCTCTTAAAGATGGATGGGGAAGAGTGCTTGTTGAGTTATGTGTCCAACATGGATTTTAACTTTTGCGCCTAAGATTAGGTAGGGAGATAGTTTTGGTGCCCCTCACCTTGTGCTAAGACACAACTCGTATATCCCTGTTCTCATGGCATGACCTTGCCTTTCACTTGGTTATAAGACACTACAAGAAAAGTCCCAAGTGCCTCTATTCTATAGCATTATTCAACTAACTCTGTGTGGGAATGAAGTACGGAATCCACACAGAATAGGAGAGAACGTCAATAGAAACCTTGCATAGCGCATTGTGTAAAACATACCCTGCATTCAATAGAAATTCTCTCAACAATGGGTGCACTGCAGAAATGGGATGTCTGGGCTTACAAGCTACCATATTAACCTATTCAAATTCTGGCTTCATCTCAGTAACCTCAATGCATACTCTATCGCCTACCAGACAAACTGTCAGAACACACTAAACTCTGCCAAACAAAGACACTCATAGCCTATGAAGCAAAGCTGCTATACCATAACAGCACTAAGTCCATGAATTGCAAATACTAAACTAGACTCTTGAACGCCAGTACATCTCTTTTGAGAAAAAAAAAGGAACAAGCCAAATAGCTACAGATCCCTAAGCACAAATGCAGAACATGAACAGACCCTCACAAAGACAGACTTAAGAGCCAAAAATTAGAAACAGAAACATGAAAGCCAAAACTCAGCTGGAAATCCCAAGAAGCCAAGGTCTGTCTGCTGTGTAACAGTGTGTGTGTGTGTGTGTGTGTGGGGGGGGGGGGGGGGGGGGGCGGACTCCAATACTGAGCAAAATGCAAAGAGATAAGTGACAAACATTTCCAAAGCTTATATTGAAATCACTGAAAACCTCTCACTTATGAGTTTCCGTCTCCCGCTCTCAGAGCCTCTCAGTCGTAGGTGCTAGCTCTGTTGTAGTGAGCACCTCCCAATATTGAGCAAGCTCCTTCAGTTTACAGGGAAGGGCAATTTGTGTTGCATACAGCATACCCAGAAATTCTGAAAATTGGCTCCTCTGTTCTCAGCTCTTCCATTCTCCATATTTCTTTCTTCTTCCCCAGCCTCCTACTCCCTGTGCTGTTTATCCACTCCCTAGTCCCCTACTTCCACCTTATGCAATAATACCCTCTCCTCACTCTCCTCTGCTCCTTCTCTCATTTTCCTCTCCCTCGAGCCCCTTTCTTTACCTCCGTCATTGCCAAATCTTCCATTATCACATTGTCATACTATCCAGCAACTTTCACCCTTTCATGCCCCTTCACAGATCCATTCCACAGTGCTTTACTCCACGGAGAGAGTAGTGGATGCTTGGAATGCCCTCCCGCGGGAGGTGGTGGAAATGAAAACGGTAACAGAATTCAAACACGCGTGGGATAAACATAAAGGAATCCTATTCAGAAGGAATGGATCCTAAGGAGCTTAGCCGAGATTGGGTGGCAGAGCCAGCTGGTGGTGGGAGGCGAGGATAGTGCTGGGCAGACTTATACGGTCTGTGCCCTGAAGAGGACAGGTACAAATCAAAGTAGGGTATACACAAAAAGTAGCACATATGAGTTTATCTTGTTGGGCAGACTGGATGGACCGTGCAGGTCTTTTTTCTGCCGTCATTTACTATGTTACCTGTCCTCTCTATCCACTCATAACTCCTCTTTACCCTTCTCCATCTTTCTGTGCCCTCTCTTATCCCTTATCCAATCAGTAAATACCCACTGTCTCCTTTATCCCTAATCTCCCACCCAGTCCCAGAGCTCCTAGTCTCTAATTCATTCCTCACTTAATCCCTAATTCTGAGCTCTTTCACTCTCCCACCCAATCACTAAATCCTTGCTAACCCTCATCCAAATCTCCATTTAGTCCCAGAGTTCTTGCTCTCTTCCCATCTCCTAGTTTTCACTCTCTTGCCAAGTCTCCATTCTCTTGAGTTCTTACACTCCCTACCCCCCACTCTCATGTCCTTATTGTCACCTCCATCCAGATCTTTTTAAGTTATTCCTACTTTCTGATCCCAGGAGCCTCTCTCTGTAGTCAGAACGTACATTTTAACAATGTTCTCTCATCTCTTCTTGTATTGTATTTAAGAAAAAAAAATGACAACTTATTTGATTGTTTGTATTTTTGTAATTGCTGCTTGTATATTCTATGACATGTTCAATTGACTTGTGAACTGTAGTGAACCCTTAGAGATGATACGGCGGTATATAAACAATAAATTGATATTGATATTGATCCTTTGGGATGGAGAGGATACACACTCTGCAACTCTCCTGCCCTCTCTTCCCTTTTCAATCTCCCTGGTTAAACTCCCATGTGGTTTTCATGTTTTCTGCATTAAAGTCTTAGCAGAGCTTCCCAACAACCATGTACCAAATTATACTGTTGGTCACGGTGCTTATCTTGCCTTCCTCACTTCCACAGTCATTGACCATGCCTGCATGTTCTATACCAGAAGATCTCTGTTGTGTCTCTGAGTTCAAGCACCTCCTCCTTCCAACTTTGTGGCATGGGGTCTGGTCATGTTCATGCCACAAAGTAGCCTGAGAGAAGGGCTTCTGTTAAGAGGACACTGGAGCTTCTCCTTCCTCCCCAGATTGAACAGAAAGCGTAGACAACAGCTGGAGCTTCTTACCTGCTCCTCTCACTGCTGCCATGAGTGCCTCTTCCTCCTGCATGGCACTTTGACTGTTAGAACCACATGGGAGGAAGAGGTGTTGGACAACTGGAGTAAAAAAGAAGCTCTCAAAGGAGAGATCTTAGAAACATAGAAATATGATGGCAGTTAACGACCAAATCCAGCCTGCCATCCTCCATAACCCTTAACTCCTCCTTTTCCTAAGGGGTCTCACATGCTTGTCCCATGTTTTCTTAAACTCTAACACAGTCTTCGACTCCATAACCTCCACTGGGAGGTCACTCCATGCTTCTACCACCCTTTCCATACATTAATATTTTCTTAGATTCCTCCTAAGCCTATTTCCTCTTAACTTCATCGTATGCCCCCTCATTTCAGAGTTTTCCTTCATTTGAAAAAGGTTCTCATCCTGTACATTAATGCCCCTGAGATATTTAAATGTTTCTATCATATTTCCTCTTTCCCTCCTCTATTCCAGCATATATGTGTTGAGGTTCATAAACCTGTCCTTATATGTTTTATGTCCAAGACCGCTTACCAATTTTGTAGCCGTCCTCTGGACCGACTCCATCCTGTTTATATCTTTCCATAGGTGCGGTCTCCAGAATTGCACACAATACTCTAAATGGGGCCTCACTAGAGACTTATACAAGGGTACCATCACCTCTTTCTTCCTGCTGGTCATCCCTAACCTTATGCACCTAAGCATCCTTCCGGCTTTGACCACCGCTTTTTCTACCTGTTTGGTCACTTTAAGGTCATCAGACACAATCACCCCAAGTCCCGCTCTTCCTTTGTACACAGAAACACTTCATCCCCTATATTGTACTGTTCTCTCAGATTCTTGTGACCCAAGTACATGACCCTGCATTTTTTAGCATTAAATCTTAGTTGCCAAATATCAGACCATTCCTCTAGCTTTGCTATGTCTTTCCTCATGTCATCCACACCATCCGGGGTGTCCACCCTGTTGGAGAGTTTGGTATTATCTGCAAAGAGACAAACTTTACCAGACAGCCCTTCTGTAATATCACTCACAAAGATGTTAAAAATACACGGCCCTAGGACCGATCCCTGTGGTACTCCACTGATAACATCCTTATCTTCAGAGCAAACTCCATTTACCACTACCCTCTGTCTCCTTCTGTTCAACCAATTTTTAACCTAGTCAGTTATTCTAGGTCCCATACCAAGGGAACTCAGTTTATTTATGAGTCGCCTATGTGAAACCATGTCAAAGGCCTTGCTGAAATCCAAATTCACCACATCCAGAGTCCCTCCCATGTCCAACTGTTTGGTCACCCAGTTGAAAAAATCAATCAGATTTGTCTGACATGACCTGCCTCTAGTGAAGCCATGAGCCTCGGGTTCTGCATTCCATTCAATTCGAGAAACCTCACAATTCTCCACTTTAGAAGCGTTTCCATTAGTTTACTCACCACCGAGGTCAGACTGACAGGTCTGTAATTCCCAGCCTCCTCCTTACTTCCACTCTTGTGCAAAGGGACCACATCCGCCCTTCTCCAGTTCTCCAGGACCGCACCAGACTCTAAGGAAGCATTGAAGAGGTCAGTCAGTGGAGCCACCAGGACTTCTCTGAGTTCCTTGAGCACCCTCGGATGTATCCCATCAAGCCCCATCACTTTGTCTACTTTTAGTTTAGCTAGCTCCTCATGAACACTGTCCTCCGAGAATGGGTCTTGGTCTATCATACATCCATCCCCTTTTGCATTTGTTTTCTGCAGTCCTACCCCTGGCCTTTCATCCATGAATACAGAACAGAAATAATTGTTAAGCAGTTCAGCTTTGTCCTTATCAGCCTCCATGTATTCTTCCCCTTCTGCTTTGAGCCTTAACTGGGGTATCAAGATATTTTTTTGTGGGGATGACATTTGCCTCCTCTGCACCCCCTTAGAAATGTTTATAAATTGGGGCATAGCCACAGGTGGACCTGAGCTGGCCTGAGCCCCTCCACTTTTGTCTCAGGCCCATCCACTAGCTAGGTGCACCATTCATGTAGTATGTGGGAATCCCCAAGCCCCACCAGCTGAAGAAATCCAGAGCCTGCCTCGAGTCAGCTAAAGCGCAGAAATCAGCAACAGAGCTTTGAGCTGATGATGCTGGCACCATGAACATGCTTATTTCTAAAGGCCCACAAGAACCAAACATCCTCATAGTGCTGGCATCAGCAGCTTACAGTGCTGCCACTGACTGCCAAGTTTTAGTTGACTCGAGGTGGGCTCAAGATTTCTTCAGCTGGTGGGGTTTGGGGATCCCCACCAGCTAAGGTATTTAAAAATTTTTGAGTAGGGGGTGGGGGGAGAGAAGGAAGAGGAAAGGGGTGGTTAGTGCCCACCTATGTTATCTGTTGACCTGTCAAAAAATTAATTTCTGTCTGTGCCACTGCTATGAATCAAAACACCTGAGTTTTAATCTGCCTTTTCTATGGATTTGGTTCTCTGTGAGACTCCAGGAGAGAAAAATCTTAATTAATTTTACTATGTGGGATTATCTAAAATATATCCAACCCCTTTTTTCAATACATGGCATCCAGTTACTCTGTCTACTAAAAGATGTATACTTTCACAATTTTTTTTTTTTTACCTTCAATTAAACCCTCAATATTAAGTCCTCCTTTCTCCTAAACTTAATCCCCAAAATGTGCTTCCTTCTGAAAAAGGAGTCGGAGACATGTAGTTAAGGGCTTGTTAAATTCTTTGTATTCTCACTCATATGTCTTCAGTGAGTTGTTAAATGTGTCATTGACACACGCCTGACTCTGAAACAAGCTATCCTGGGCAGCCCTTCATTATCAGACTTCACTCTCTCTTGTGAAGACTTCTGCATCTGATTTACGGCAGCCTACTCTCTTAAATTAAAGGTTAGTCACTAACAGCTTCTGCTCTCTGGTTTTCCTTACCTTGGTCTTGCTGTAGGTAAAGGAATGGAACAGACTTCAATTTGTTCCTTTTGCATGCAGAGTCAGATCTAACAACCCTAGTGAGACATAATAGTTGGTCAAAATTAACGGCTTGCACAGATTTACCTGTAATTTTTATGTTCCACTGTAAAAGGGCTAGAGTGGGCTGCCATCCTGCAGGATGGGCAGAGCTTCTGTGATGAAGGATGCAATGGTAACCCTCCCTTAAATAACACAAAAGTATAGACCCAGTCTTGCTGTACAAAGATTTACATATACCTGATTTATAGTGTCTTTGAGCCCATGAAAATCTGGGTTGGTCAAACATCTCTAAAGCATGGGCTGTCAACTCCCTAGCCAGTCAGATTATCAGGATAGCCATAATGAATATGCATGAGACAGATCTGCATAGAATGAAGGTAAAGCATGCACATTTATCTGACTGGTTAGGTGTATCCGAAGGACTGGGTTGAAAACACCTGCTCTAAAGGAAACTGTTTCTTTGTTGACATTATCAAGGACAAAAATGCACCTGTATTTTTTTATGAGTTGCTGTTGGGGTGGAAATAAGAAGGTGAAGTCTTAAGAAAAAGCTCCAGTCACAAGAGTCAGTGATAACCCTCAATACAAACTTTAAGGGGATAATGACAAAAAAAAAAAAATCAAAAAAACAAATGGTGCAATGAAAACCGGTGATGAAAAAGATTCAGGGCTAAATTTATTAAACATTAAGCACAAGACCAGAGATTCATCTTGGAACATGCAGTCTGTAGTAGGCAGTGACCAAACAGAATGCATGCCCGGAAACTGTAGCCCAAAAGATATTGTACATAAGTACATAAGTATTGCCACACTGGGACAGACCAAAGGTCCATCAAGCCCAGCATCCTATTTCCAACAGTGGCCAATCCAGGTCACAAATACCTGGCAAGATCCCCAGAACGTTCAATACATTTTATGCTGCTTATCCCAGAAATAAGCAGTGGATTTTCCCCAAGTCATTTTAATAATGGTCTATGGACTTTTCCTTTAAAAAGCCGTCCAAACCTTTTTTAAACCCCTCTAAGCTAACTGTGGTTACCACATTCTCTGGCAACAAATTCCAGAGTTTAATTACATGTTGAGTGAAGAAAACGTTTCTCTGATTCGTTTTAAATTTACTGTTTTGTAGCTTCATCGCATGCCCCCTAGTCCTAGTATTTTTGGAAAGAGTCAACAATCGATTCACGTCTACCCGTTCCACTCCACTCATTATTTTATAGGCCTCTATCTCTATCATATCTCCCCTCAGCTGTCTTTTCTCCAAGCTGAAGAGCCCTAGCCACTTCAGCCTTTCCTCATAGGGAAGTCGTCCTATCCCCTTTGCCATTTTTGTCGCCCTTCTCTGTATCTTTTCTAATTCCACTATACCTTTTTTTGAGATGCGGTGACCAGAATTGAACACAATATTCGAGGTGCAGTCTCACCATGGACTGATACAAAGGCATTGTAACAGCCTCATTTTTGTTTTCCATTCCTTTTCTATTTCTATTTCCATTCTATTTGCTTTCTTAGCCAGCGCAGCACACTGAGCAGAAGGTTTCAACGTATCATCAATGATGACGCCTAGATCCCTTTCTAGGTCGGTGAGTCCTAATGTGGAACCTTGCATGACGTAGCTATAATTCGGGCTCCTCTTTCCCACATGCATCACTTTGCACTTGCTCACATTAAAAATAAAGTTGAGTGGTAGTGGATAAGGTAAGATGTGCAGAGGAGAGATAATTTACTGATATTAGACCAAAATTCCAGACTGCAGATGTGTGATATGATGAAACATTAGAAGTTACATAGGTTTTTGATTGTACATCATATGTAACCTTCTCTAGAGTATTGGGAGCAACTACTATCTGTTTTCTCCATCTAGAGATACAATTCACATCCAGTACCAGATCTATGTAGTTTAAGTGTTTCTTTTTATATCTCATTTATACTACTACTACTACTTAACATTTCTAGAGCGCTACTAGGGTTACATAGCGCTGTACAGTTTAACAAAGAAGGACAGCTTTTCTCCTTCTCCAGCTCAAGTGGCATGACTGGATAGTACCAGGAATCTTCACCAATTCAGAGGACTGGGGGAAGATCTCCTTGGAGGTCTAAACTGGGTGATGCTCTTTTTAACCAATACAGGCTTCCATAGCAGTAGAGTCTGGTTTCCCTTCTTATCCATTATTGAGTGCATCACCTCTTCTGCATGCTTGATCCCTGCTGACCAGGGGCGTAGCCAGACCTTGGCGGGAGGGGGGGGTCCATAACCCAAGTTGGGGGCGCATTTTAGCCCACCTCCCCAGCCGCTGACCCTCCTCGCCACTTTCAACCCCCGCCACCACCGACCCTCCCCTGCCGCTGCCAGATATCTTTGCTGGCAGGGGTCCCCAACCCCCGCCAGCCTTAGTCTTCTTCAGTACCAGTCTCCGGCACATTCGCTGATCTGTGCTGTGAGTCCTGACTGACATCCTGCATGCACATCCTGCACGTCAGTCAGGACTCACAGCACAGATCAGCGAATGCGCCGGAAGACCGGCGCTGAAGAAGACTAAGGCTGGCGGGAGTTGGGGACCTCTGCCAGCAAAGATACCTGGTGGCGGCGGTAGGGGAGGGTCAAAAGTAGAGGGGATCAGGGCTAAATCTGTGGGGGCCCATTCCCCCATGGCCCCACCTAGCTACGCCCCTGCTGCTGGCTCCAGTGAACACTATCCCCTGGATTCTGTATAGCAGTGGATCCCAAACCTGGTCCTGGAGGCACCCCAGCCAGTCAGTCTTTTAGGATACCCACAGTGAATATCCATGAGAGAGGTTTGCATGCAGTGCCTTCACTCCATGCCGATCTCTCTTATGAATATTTTTTATGGAGATCCTGAAAACCTGACTGGCTGGAGTGCCTCCAGGACCAGCTTTGACCACTGCTGTTTAGAGTGCCACAAATTTAGGTGCATGGATCACAGATCTGTGTGCAAAGTAATTGGCTAAATCGGCATTAACAATTAATCATTGGTGTTAGCAAGCACTTAATTGGCAGTATTTAGCAATTACGTGTGCATTTGTCTTATTCTATAACATGTGCTCCTAGATTTCATAGTGTACAACTGCAAAGGGGGTGTGGTCATGGGAGAGGCATGGGCAGGTCAGAAGCATTCCTGAAATTTAGGCACGGTGTTATAGAATACCTGCATTTGTGCATTTAACTACTATTATGCCGTCGCAAGCTTTTACACCAGCTTTCAGCAATTTGCTCACACCCAAAGTTAGGCATGAAATGCATGCTATGCTAGTATTCTATAAAGGTCGTTCCACAGAGTGCCCTTTACAGATTATTAGCTTAGTATGGATCATACTGGCTCCTAACTTTGGGTCAGACAAAGGATAGAAGTGGGCGATGGACCACGGGTTCCAGAGACTGGACACACAATCTTGGGTTAAAAAATTGTTTATTGATAAAAGACTTGACACAACGCTGTGTTTCAGCCACGAGGCCTGCATCAGGAGACTGCGTTCATGAAAGAATTGATGAACATCAAAGTTCCAAATGTGAAGAATTTCCAAATTTCAGCAAGCAGAGTGGTCTTGAGAAAGACCTTTAGTTGTGAGCAACGTGTGCCTTCAAATCAAAGCATCAATTCTTTCATGAATGCAGACTCCTGATGCAGGCCTTGTGGCCGAAACAGAGCATTGTGTTGAGTCTTTTATCAATAAACAATTTTTAACTCAAGATTGTCAGTCCAGCCTCTGGATCCTGTGGTCCATTACCCACTTCTTTCCTTTGTCTGTAGATTCCTGTGGGGTCATAGGAGGCCCTAGAGCTGGTCTCGAAGGGCCCAGGTAAATGAGGGCTGGGCCCGTTCGTGCCGGCTCCGGGGCATGCTGGGAGAGAACACGGACCAAACGAAGACTGGGATTGGTGAGATTGAAAGAGGCAGCTGCCCTAACGAGAGAGCAAGCTGCCTACTGGGCAAGGGAGGGGCAAGGGGCGGGGCGGAGTGAGGAGATAAAGAGGGAGAACAACGACGGAAGCAGGGCGTTGTCGATCCTCGGAGGCGGTTTCCCACCCGTCCACTCTGAAAGGGAGGGGAGGTGTCTGGGGGGGCAACGTGTGTTATTGTGTCTTGCAAAATTGGCAGAAGATGTCGCAGTGGCAAAAATAAGGAACACAATAAACCTCGAGCTACAAAGATATGGCTCATGGGGGGGGGGGGGCTGAGCCAGAGCATGGAAGGTGGGTCGGGCGACCCGGGAGACAGGTGTGGAGGTCCACACGGAGCAGGGCCCTTGCTGTGATGGCGGGGCCTGGACGCTGGCGGCAGGAAGATGAGATAGCTGGTCTGCTGACATGGCAAGCGGCAGGAGGGGGGTACCGGCTGCTGGCAAGCCCGGACCCATGTAGCTCGGGGTGAGGGGGGTAACTGTTGTGCAAGTTTATCAAGAAAGCTGCAACCTGAGTTTACCCAATATTGGTTTCTAGAGAGATATTAAAGGAGGAGGTGGGGGAGAAGGGGGGTAGGGGGAGGACGGGTCCCAGCTCCAAGGTTTATACAATTCTCTGCGTATGTGGATTTCTTTGGACTTTTGCCCTAATTTTGGGTGCTATTTATTGAATCTACCCTTATACCTGAACTGTGATCTGCTGTGTCGACCCACCCAATGCTATGCTATGAGTCATAGGGCTTGTCCTAGTCCAGTTTATTATTTAAATAACTCCTGATTGGTGCCTCAGTGAGATCCAACAGTAATGTGCTCCAGCGTTTTATTTCCTGAGCTGCAAAATTCATTTTCTGGATTTTAAATTAAATTTGTCCTTTATCATGTTTAACTCTTTACCTTTGGCTCTAAGTCTTGTTTCTTATTACCCTTGTCACGGCACCCTGGGACCTTAATGAATTGCCAGCTGCTACTTCACTATGCAAGGTCATTTTCAATTTGTTGTCTCTTTGGATACCCTAGTGATTTTTCCCAACTCACATTTTCCAAAGGCTTTTTTTTTTTTTCCTGGTCTATACGTTACTTATTTTGTTTTTGTTCTCTAATTGCAAGGCTTTTCCATTTGTCTACAGCGAATCATACTTGTAATTGCATAGCCCATCCCTTTGACTTAGCCAAATCCCCCTGCAGCTTTTTGATTTCCAATAAAGTATTAGCTATGCCGCTGCTTTTAGTGTTCAGTGAAAATTGTTGTTTTACCTTTCAACTTACTAGGGAAATTATAAAGTCATTCCAAAGAAATTTCTATAATTGAATTTTACAGTTATGCAAGACCAAAGCAAACTCCCCCGCAGCAAAATCCAGTTATAAGCTGAAACCAGGGACTTTTCACTTTACTGATTAGCCATATTTTTAAGTGCCCCCCTTTTTTTTTGTCATTTTGAAAGAACACGAAAACAACTGGTCCCATATTTTTGTTTTGTTTTCCAGATTTTGAGCATAGCTCGATCTGGTTCCTTGTATATCACTCCCTACACGAGTAGCTTAAATTAAAGCTGAAAAACAGATTGTGGATGTGCCGGAGAGCCGTGATTGAATCTGCTTGTTATTTGGGAGGGGGGAGGGGGGCGGTTTAGGCAATATTATAGAGGTGATGTGCTAAGTCTTTGATGGAAGGACGGGGACTGCGCTTCAAAGGTGAGCCTTGCTCGGTTTTGACTGCCACTGAAAGGTTGTCTCCTCAGAGTCTTTCCTTTCAGCTTAAGGCCAGCAAGTGGAACATGGATCGCCCGGGCAATCATCTGGGGGACGTAGGAAGAAAAAGGAAGGGGGGGGGGGAGCAATAGAAGTCAGGGTGTGGTTTTCATTTAGGGAGGGGTGAAAAACGGGCAGCAGTAGCATTTTCTGTAGGAGTGCTGTAAGCCCCATTCTAGTTTTATCTCTAGGTTTAAAAACAAACAAACAAAAAAAAAGAACCCAATGTTGTTTCCTCTTCTGGCAACAGTATGCAAATTGCGATTTTTTTTTTCACTTTGAGATTTACATAAAGCTGTGCAACAGTCACCCGCTTTCATACCAGCTACTGCTCTGCCAAGGATAGCGTCTAGGCAGGGCGAGGAAGAGGAGAGAGACCTGCAAGGTGCACTGGAAGCAAAGAGAAACTGCAGAGCTTGGGGAAACGAATGCCAGTCCCGGGCCACGCGCACAATGACTTCCTCTCCCTTTGCAAAATGCAGGTTGGCACCGAGGCTAATTGTTGTAGATTTACACTGTTTCCCTGTGATGTGGGAGGCGAAGGGAGAGAGCTGCTTAGAAGCACCGTGATGGATGCGCACTGACATTTCCAATCTGTTGCCATAGTCCCTGGGGGACTTTTGTTCTGAAGTGGGACTTTTTCTCCTCCCCCCCCCCCCCCTTTCCCTTTTCTGCTCCCTTTCAAGATGACGTCATGGATGTCCATGTATGTGACAGGCCACCTGTGGGTTGGAGGTTTAAAGAGACAGCCTCCAGCTGCAATACTAGCCCTGGCTATTGTCTCTGCACCTGATATAAAGATGGGGGAACTGTCAATCTCCTCCAGCCCAGTGCCAGAGTTACTGTTTGAAAAGAAGAACGCAAACCCTGCTCGATCCGGACGCCAAGAAAGCAAAGTGTGTGTGTGCGCGCTTCTTGAACAGCAGAGCAACTTTTTCCGCTTCAGGTCCCCTGAAAGATGAAGACCTGTCATGTCAAGCCCCCTTTTATTCAAGGTTATTGCTTGATAGGAAGACTTCTGCAAAGATTCGAGAAGAATCGTCACATTCTACTACTCAAAGAGGTAAGATTAGATTAAACAGATTTTCCAAGGAACTTGGGGGGGGGAGGGGTGCCTGCTTGCTCTGTTGTGGGGAAAAGTTTCTGTGCAAACTCTTGTAATATTTAGTGAGAAGGAAACTAGGGTAGATTTTTTTTTTTTTTTGCATTACAAAAAAAAAAAAATCAAACAGTTTATAATGCCGCTTTGGGTGTCAACCCTTGAATTCTGAAGAAGCAGATTTGCTTTGCACATTTGATTCCGAACTTTGAGCATGAAGTTATTAACTGTTTCAGTAAGGCATCTGCTCAGCCTGAATTTGGATGGAGTTTAATATTTTGTTAGAAAAACCATGTGTTCGGGGGTTGCTGATGCTAATTTATTAACGGGAACAATTTCCTCAGCGTTTTCCCCGTTGAAAAAAAAAATGGAATGGATTTGTTGCTAAAGTTGATGACAGTTATTTGAGTAATGTTGGGAATACCATAAGCGAGAGGAACATTCCAGGTAGCATAAACGATCTAAGTGTGGGATACTGGATTTATTGATTTGCAAATATATTTTTTCATGCTAAACTGCAAAAAGAGGTGGTCAGCCTCTTGGTCTTCAATATTTCCAAAGGGAACCAAAATCGCCAAACTTATCATCGAAACTCTGTATTAAAAAAAAAAGTTGTTAATGAACATTGCCAAATATGAGCATTGCAAAATGTGATTTCACTTTGTTGCGGCGAATATTCCCAGGAATGCTAAATGGATTGTTTTTATTTATTTATTTATTCAGTCTGTTTTATTTGTTCTGTTCTTTTCACTTGTCTGTATTATTTCAAAAATGTCTTTTATTTTAGCTTCTCTTCCCTCTTGGTCTCCACTATCGTTTATAGTTCGTTTTTCTTATGCTCAAATTTATTTGTATATTGGATCAGTATAAACTTGCTAGCTGAATCTATCAAAGGAGAGGGGAGGGAGGAAACGGGGCATACATTTTAATGCATTATACAGACTGCAGCAAAAAAAAAAAAAAAAGTCGACCTCAATTTCTTCCGTTGCTAGGTTTCTGCTTTTCTTTTTCCTTCTGAAGAATGGCAAGCACATTTGTTTCGTGTGAGAAATTACAGCCAGGCATGACTTTCATTTGAAATAAAACTTCACTTCAAATGGATTCTCTTTGTTCGGATTGAGATAGGGCTCGTCAATAGACGCAAGGGTTATCCCAACAGGTCTCTATGATCGTTCTTTGGCGCTTGTTGGAGGTTAACAATTTAATTCAGAAAACTCCTGATTTTATTATATGACTGCAATGCAATATTACAGAGGTTGTCCCCTCTCTCAGATTGTCTTGAAACAGACAAATGGTATACTGTGGCTATTCTTTGGTACAGAGAATTGAATAGGCGTGTAATCACCTTGCTTTGGGGAAGGATCTTCTGATGTGTGCTCTTGGCAAACCAGGTTAGTCAATGTTTTTGCTAAATGTGCACAATCAGATACATTCATCTACAATTATTTCTTCGTTGCAGTTATGTTTCCAAAATCCAGCATTAAACAATCCATCCTTTCACCCACTAAGAAGAAAAATACCCTCAGTTTCTTTTCCTCAAAACTCTTACATTTCACCATTTCTCCGAATTTCATACAGTAAGGTTCTATAGGAGGTGTATGTGTACAGTCACTGGGGTTGACCACATGGAGAGTTTCAGCTTCAATATTGGGTGATACAGTAAGTTGAGGCTGAATACTTAGGGCGTCTGAAATATCAACCCCCCCCCCCCCCCCCAGTCATTGTACAATATGTGTTTTCTACTTCTTGCTCCCCTTCCCTGAGTCTTCACAGCTTTTTGGGGAGGAAAGCTTGCATGGAGATATAGCAAGTGAACTTTTCATTTATCCGGTAATGTGTTATTTTAAGTAATTAAAATAGTGGATTCACCTGGCTTTGTAGCGCTGTTATGAATGGTAACTGGAAAATTTCATTCAACACACTCAGCACGAACTTTTTATTAATAAAAAGACGTCGTTGAAGCAAAAAAACCAAAATCCTCACCCAACTGAAAGGATCTAATTTACACTAAAAATTCCAGTTGACAAATTGTCTTTTAGCAATATTGATTAACTTCTTTTAAGCTGGTCCAGTTTAATGCCTAAACATTTGGTTAGTTTAATGCTAAACAATAGCTCACTTGTGGCTCTATAGGGTGTATTTTATGTACCGAATTTTAAAGTCCTACAAAAGTTTTAGTTGGCACCAAATCAAACAGAGCTAATATTTGTAATTTAAGGCTAAAGGCATGGTACCTTTTGGTCGTAGCTCCATAAGCCTTTGCTTCAAGCCAAAGGTGTCCTTGAGTAATATCATGCTGCCTATAGGTTAGCTGTCAATTTCAGTCAGATTCAATTTCAGCACCATCTTGCTGGACAGCAATACTGCAGTAAATGGGTTTAATTTAATTTGTCCATGCACAGACAGGGGAGAAATCCCCTTGGCATGTCTAGCTCCTAATACTGAAGTGTAACCCACCCTCTGACATGTAGTTTTCAAACACAGCCATTGACAGAAAGGACAAGATTCATGCTTTCAGACAAGATTCATGATTTCAGACTTTGACACCTCTATTGTTTTTGTTATTATTCATCCTGTACCCCTTCCCTCTCCACCCACCCTGTCCACCACTAAATTTTGTATTCTGCATCTCTCCACTATATTTTAAAACTATCCTTTATTTCTCCCTTGACATCCATTAGATGATTGTGAAAAGTTATCTAATGAACTGTATCCCTTCACACTCCGGATGCTAAGATTATTTATTGGGATGCATTTTTCACCCTTTTGAAGAAATCCACCAAAGGCGGTGAACAGCAAAAGTAACCTGGACCTAGGCAATAAGTAATTACAGCAGCAAAAATACATTCAAATAACAGTTCTCACTATAACAGAATATACTATTTCCAACATCTACACAATACACATTAAAACACCTTTAATAGACTGCACAGGGGGTAAGTGGAGGTGAAATATATAGACAGACAAGATATGAGTTAGACTGAAGATAAGTTAAGATAACTTAAGGAAAATTTGCACCTGGAGTCATAAAAGGTATTTGTACCATAAGCAAGTTGCAGAATAAAGGGGATCCGCTCCTCATTTCATTGGTGTAAATGGTTGTGCCTAATTATATGTCACAGTTCCCTGTAAACGGTGCCTAATTTTAAGCACCGTTAATAGAATTTAGTCCTGTGTATGCAAATATCTAGTTATTTGCTTCTCCCATCACAAATGTAAAGCAAACCTTTCAGGGCTGAGATAAATTTATCACACAAAGGGCACTTTATATTCAGAAAACAAAGCAATAAGTGTGCTTGTTTTGTTCTATTTCTCTATTTCAAGAGATCGTTATTAGTATATCTATGGATTTCTCTATACCTGTAAATGTATCTATATCTACATCTAATTATCAAACTATTTCTGTATATATATCTGTAATATCTGTATCTTCTTCTCCTCTTCCCTGGGATCTCTCTATCTCTCTCTCGCTATATATAGATACACACACACACACACACAGATCCATACTTGCTTCACAGTAATGTGGACATATGTGTTTCAGTCTATGAGCAATAATTCTCACATATAGCCTGACACATACAGTTCTAAAAATGGGGCAAGAAAGGTTCCACAGAATGCTGCTGATGTGTGAGTAGGATAAAGAGTGACTACAGGATTTTAGTGTGGCCATGCCAAAATAAATCTCTGCTCCATTTATGTCTAATTTGTATATTGCTCTTCTCGTTAGAAGCCGAGCATAACTCTTTCAAGGATCTGGCAAAGCAATGGATCTGATCCTGCAACAGAACAGATTTTTTTTTAAATGCCAAAATCTGGTTTTGAATATGAATGCGCTATGGTTTCCATTGATTATTGTTGAGACTGTATTTCTCTGTTCCACCGTCAATGATAAAATCAGGTGATAAACTCCTGTTTGACATATTTACTTCTAGAACTATGTAGGGCACCAGGGATCCTGACTGCGTGGCCAGTGGGACCATGACTGGTTTTAAATAACCAGTAGGACATGAAGTAATAGGCTGAGAAAAGGAGTGTTTGTGGAAAAGGTGTCACCATTTTGGTATCTGCCTCGCTGTATGCTTCCTTCACGTCTACTATCACAAGGGAGGCTAAACTGAAGCCAACAGAATTATCTCATCATCCGGATTCAGGTAAGACTCTGATGTCAATTTTATTTTTTCGTATAATTCAGCCTATCTGCAGAATACAGATAATTAATTGGTAGTCCATTGAACAACCATGATGAGCCCTCTGGGTAACTCAACAGAGTTTCTAAGATGACAGAGATCATTTAACTGCTGCGGTCAGAGCAAGTTAATGGAGTAATGCATCTTTTTCTCTTTTTATTTCTCTATTCACAGGTTGTCCAGAGAATGAATAGGAGTCAGGCCCCCAGCTGCTAGACAAACATCTGGAAAGAAGAAGAAAAGAGATTCCCACCCTACAGGGAAGAAAAACATGAAGGCGGGACTGAAATTCAAAGAAGTGAAGTGCTGCTTTATGAAAAGACTCTACTGTGAAGAATCTTGGTGCTATCTTTTGCCTTAAGGCTAGCTGCCTCGATCACACGTTTCCCACAAAAATATAATTATGTTTCCAAATTCAATAGCTTCTGTAAACAAAACAAATGCTTTATAAAAGCAATTATTTTGCAGAGTGTTTTTTTGTCTGTTTGTAATTATATGTTTTACGGATTCTTCGCCTTCTTCATTCACCCAGACACATTGACATTTTTTTTAGATGATTCATGGTCATAGCGTTATGTTTGTCAAAACTTACCAGTTTAGCCCTGAACTGACTCCTTTTCTTTCTGCTGCTTGAAAGGCAGTGAGGTGTAAAAGAACCACAGCCAGTATCCCGACCAGCCACCTGTCTAGTGAGTCACAGCTTTTTATCATTCTTGTTCTGGTACCGTGTTCTATAATACAGACAGGATAAATGTGGCTTCAGAAATTCTCCATTTCTCATTACAAAGGACTTGTCTCCCTGCGTCTATAAAGGTCACCAAAATTGTGTACGTAAATTTAGGTGCATTTCCAATTTGCATGCACAATTTAATAGAGTAATGTGCCAATTAGCGCCAATAATTGGCTTTTTAATTATTGGCACTAATTAGATTTAATTGGGGCTAACATATGTAAATTTAGACATGGAAATGGGAGGTTCATAGGCATTTTGATACAGATTGGGAGTGTGGTTTTGAGTTACACACGTAATTACGGAATAATTGTGCTCTGCGCGTAAATTTAGGCGCAGGAATTTGTACCACATTTTCATTGGTGCAAATGGCGGCACCTAAATTTATGTATGACCTGTCTGCTTAAGCGATAGTTCTATAAACTGTGCCAAACTCTAGGCGTGGCTTAAAGAATACTGCTTAAGCAGGTATTTTTCAGCGCCGATTTTTTAGGTGCTATATATAGAATCTAGCCCTGTATGACTAGGATGGTGGCTTTCTACAGTGCAGTCCTCCAACTGCAGTGGTTCTCAATAGAGAATGACAGGGGGACAAACTTTGTCCCCACCCCATCCCTGTGGGTTCTGTCTCCATCCCCACCCCAACCCCACAGGTTCTGTCTCTGTCCCCGGCCCATCCTCGTGGGCCTTGTCTCTGTCTCTGCCTCATCTCCACCCCATCCCCTTGGGCTCTGTCCTCATCTGCAGAAGCCTCAAACACGTATGATTTTATATTTAAATCTTTTTATTAAAGTATAAAAAGGATCAATATGCTGTACAACTGTTGTTTATAACTCACAAATAGAAAACAATAATAACAATGAGCAACTATAATAACTTTCCACCACCACCTCCACCCTCTACCCTTCCAACCCCAACAATAGCTGACTTCTACTGCCCCAAGGAATTCTAATCTACCCTGTTAAAATCTCCAGGGGTACAAAATACAACCCATTCTGTATGCCTTAGCATAGGAGAAATATGCCCTAAGAAGCACTGTTATGATGTTTTAATCTATGGATGAATAAGTCATCAACAATCTCAGGATTCAGTCTAGCTCTCCTGCCTTCCACAGTCCTTCCTGCAATAGAAAATCCACCTTATAATTGAAAGAGAAAAACGCCTAGATTTCGACCCAAATCAGGAGATAGACGTTTATCTCACAAAAACAAATAAATCGGTATAATGGAAAGCCGATTTTGGACGTTTTCAACTGCACTCCATCGCGGAAGCGTACAAAGTTGACGGGGGCATGTCGGAGGCGTGGAGAAGGTGGAACTGGGGCGTGGTCATCGGCCGAGGAGAGATGGGCGCCTTTCGCCGATAATGGAAAAAAAGTATGTGTTTGTAGCTAGAATTTAGGGCACTTTTCCTGGACCCTGTTTTTTCACGAATAAGGCCCCAAAATGTGCCCTAAATGACCAGATTACCACCGGAGGGAATCGGGGATGACCTGCCCTGACTCCCCCAGTGGTCACTAACCCCCTCCCACCACAAAAAATGATGTTTCACAACTTTTTATTTTCACCCTCAAATGTCATACCCACCTCCCTGGCAGCAGTATGCAGGTCCCTGGAGCAGTTGTTAGGGGGTGCAGTGGACTTCAGGCAGGTGGACCCAGGCCCATCCCCCCCTACCTGTTACAATTGTGCTGCTTAATGCTTATTAGTCATCTAACCCCCCAAACCCACTGTACCCACATGTAGGTGCCCCCCTTCACCCCTTAGGGCTATAGTAATGGTGTAGACTTGTGGGCAGTGGGTTTTGAGGGGGATTTGGGGGGCTCAACACACAAGGGAAGGGTGCTATGCACCTGGGAGCTCTTTGATCTTTTTTTTTGTTTTTGTAAAAGTGCCCCCTAGGGTGCCCGGTTGGTGTCCTGGCATGTGAGGGGGACCAGTGCACTACAAATCCTGGCCCCTCCCACGAACAAATGCCTTGGATTTATTCATTTTTGAGCTGGGCGCTTTCATTTTCCATTATCACTGAAAAACAAAAACGCCCAGCTCACAAATTGTCGAATAAAACATGGACGTCTATTTTTTTTCGAAAATACGGTTCGGTCCGCCCCTTCACGGACCCGTTCTCGGAGATAAACGCCCATGGAGATAGACGTTTTTGTTCGATTATGCCCCTCCACGTCTTCTTAGAAGATGTTCTGGTAGCAGGAATGTACAGGACCCCCCATGCAAATTTGGCTAGTTAAAAAAATATATATCACTCAAACATAACAGTCCAGTTCATTAACAGGCTTCAAAGTAAAAAAATGACATGGGGACAAAGTTTGTCCCCGTTCCCGCTCCATCCCCATGGGATCTGTCCCTGTCCCTGCAAGCTCTTTCCCCGCCCTGTCCCCGTGGGCTTTGTCCCCATCCCTGTCCCCACGGTTACCGCAGATCCCCGTCCCTGTGTCATTCTCTAGTTCCTAACCTAGCCTTTGGGATACATCCTGGCAGCCTGGTTTTCAGGATATTCACAATGAATATGCATGAAATTAATTTGTACAAAGTGGAGGCTGTGCACTCAAACATCTCATGCATATTCATTGTCGATATCCTGATAAGTGAACTGGCCTGGTGTGTCCGGACAACTGGGTGAAAATCTGCTATACTCACTAATGTTAAACATGTACAAGCTACTGTGTTGCATTTCCATTCAATTTTCTTTAGGGATGGGCAGCCAGAAAATGTTCGTGTTGGTGTTTTGTTTTTTTTTTGTTCCGGAATGGGTGCTGTTACTAGTGCACATTCTTCTGAAAGAGATGCGTCATAATGAAACCAAAGACCTTAATGAACATTACCTGACTCTTCCTCCCCTCTCCCTCTCTAAGACCCCCCAATCCAACCTACCATACATGTACTTTATCCCACCACAATATCACTTTGTATTATTGACACCATGTATTTGTTCATACCGGAATCGGCTATCGCCGTTAACGGTAATATGTAAGCCACATTGAGCCTGCAAATAGGTGGGAAAATGTGGGATAGAAATGTAACAAATAAATAAATAAATAAATAAGACTGTACACTATCCCTCGGATTCTATATATGGGGCCCAAATTTGATCATCTAAATTTGTGAACGCGCCCATGATGTGCATGCAAATTAATTCAAGAATGAGCTCTGAATTATCAGTAATTGGATGCCAACAACCAATTAGTGAGGCTAATTGGCACCCATTAGAATTTGCACGTGCATCTGGCTGCATGCAGTTCTATAAGGCAGGGCGCCTACCTCCCATAGCGTGGATCTGAAAAGGGGGCATGGCCACAGGGGAGGCATGGGCATATCAGGGGCATTCCAAAAAGTTGCACGCATACTTACAGAATACGGGGTCAGTACCCCCAATTTGGGTGCCAGCATTTACACCAAGTTTCAGCAGGTAATTGGAACTAAGTGCAATTCTATACAGAGTGCATGGGTTTTATAGAATCGTGCTTAGCGCTGATCTCTTCTGGCATGTTTTTGAGCACAATTTTGGGAGCGCTCCCGTGATATATGCACAACTTAATTGGCTAACAAGCTGTTAACCTTCAATGATTGGATGCTAACAACCCATTACTGATGCTAACTGGCACCAATTAGGATTTGCGTGCACATCTGACCGCACACTATTCTACACCATCCGATGGTCACTAGATGCCAAATGATCTCACACCTTAACATCAGAAACATTCTCCCCATTTGTAAGCATCTTTTTCGGTTCCGTTACCCACTGCTGGAACAATTCTTCCTGTAGACAATCTAAGATCCCTTTGCTTCTAGATGATCCCACAGCATGGACGCTCCAATCGACCTCTAGCATAATTAAATTCACCTATTAGTACCACTTCCCCTTTCTTAGCTATCCTGTGAATGTCTTCAAGTAAATCTCTGTCAATTTCTTCTGACTCTGAGGGTGACCTGTATATTACACCAATTTTCCTTTCCCTCTTACCAGTTTAACCCAGAGTGCTTCTTCCTTACCCTGTACGTCCTGTAATTCTGTCACTTTAATATTATTCTTAACATTATGCATTATTCTTTGTTATGTATCCCATACTGTTTATTGTAAGCCACATTGAACTCAAACTTGTTTGGGATAATGTGGGATATAAATGTCATAAATAATAATAATGCTGGGTTCAGGCAACCCAAAAGGGAGTGTGACTATGGCAGGGACAGGGGTGGGTCATGGGTGTTCCAAAACATTGCCATGTATAGTTACAGAATACTGCTCCAGCACACCTAACATGGACACCGGGATTTATACCAGGTTTCAGCAGGCTCAAGTCTGGCGCCCAGAGAATCTGCATTAAACACTATTCTATAAAAGGCACACACCCTTTATAGAATAACAATGCCAATCTTTTCCGGTACCCATTTTTGAGCGCCATTTATAGAATCCTCCCATAGCGCACCCTCGTTAACACTGCACATTATTATCAGTCAATGACATGTCATTGCAAACCACAGCCCATCCCTATTACATACCCATTTTTTTTTTCTTCAATCGTGTATAAGCCTTTTCAAAACCATTCCAATTACCGTCTCCCACCTTTAAGGGACAATGTCTTTAACAGTCGATAAGCATTCAGTCCAGTACATGCTCACTTAGAATTCATGCGTTTTATTTTAGAACTGGCTATTCTTTTTCGCACTCCCTTGATGCGTTACACCCTTTAGTTATGTTACCTACGATTTACTGTATTCTAGTACATGATATTAGCTGTGGCAACATTATTGTATCAGCTGGGGTTCCCCTTTGTATTAAGATTTTGTTACCAGAGATTCTTTTATAGCTGTTACATTACCTCAAATTTTCCCAAGCACTAATGCTATTACAGACTGCAGAAACATGTGCATTAAGTACCGGGGTGGCATGCTTCGCTTATGAATTAGCGCCAGTGTCTTGTGACGTGGTTGCCATTCTATAATGCAGTTAAAGTAGTCAGAAATTATTATTCCTTAAGAAGAATAAAACTGTCTTTTAGCACAGTTTACCACTATGTCATGGTTTTATTTTCTTCAATGTTTTCCTGGCTCTACAATATAATGAATTGGGTTTTGTTTTTTTGTTTTTTTTTAGTGAGTAGTTACATGTGAGCTGCTGTATCAACATTCTGTCAGCTAGGACAAGGCCCCCTCTCATGTCCATTACTTTCACTCTAATACTACTTATGGTTAGCACTGCTAGACATACACAGCAGTGTACACAAACATGTGAAAGACAGTCCCTGCTCGACAGAGCTCACAATCTACTCAAGACAGACAAACAGGACAAATAAGGGATAAGGACAAAGAGTAGCAAGATTCCGGAATCCCAAGATGTAGCAAGATTCTGTGCAGAATCCTAAAGAGTAGCAAGATTCCGGAATCCCAAGATGTAGCAAGATTCTGTGCAGAATCCCAACTACTACTACTTATCATATCTATAGCGCTACTAGACATATGCAGTTCTGTACTTTTTTAAAATTATTTATTTATTGAATTTTAATTTTTTACAACCAAATAAAAGTTTGTTAGGCAATACAGAGGAATTAAATATTTAGATAAAAAATACTCGTTGTAATATAATTAACTCTTCCTTAGACCACAAAAAAGCAGTTATCTAGGGGAGTGGTTTAGCAAACTTGAGGAGATTACAAATGATGAAAAAAAAATAATTAAAGTCCAAATTGACCTAGTCCTGTTCTCTTTTCCATTATCATTGATTTATAGCTGTTTCAATTGTTTCAATCGGTCGGCTAGATGTATTTTTCGTGTCCAGGAAAATCCGTAATTGATTTGCTTCAAAAAATACATATTTAATCCCCAGAAAACGAATCAAGCATTTACAAGGGTAAACTAACGTAAATGTTGCTCCTATAGCTCTTGCTTCTTCTCTTAAGGTCAAAAACTGTTTCCTTCTCTGTTGTGTTGTTTCAGTCACATCAGAGTATATCCAAATTTTTTGACCACAAAATAAAGCCGAGGAATATTTGAAGTATAACTTCATAATCATATTTAAGTATATGCAGTGCCATACACCGAACATGTAAGAGACAGTCCCTGCTCAATAGAGCTTACAATCTACTCAAAACAGACACACTTGACAAATTAGTGATTTACTGAGGCAATGATTAAAACAGACATGGGTACTTAAAAGGTAAGTAGGGAGTTAAGAGTTAAAAGAAGCCTAAAAAAGGTAAGCTTTTAACCTAGATTTGAATAGGGCCAGAGACGGAGCTTGACTTACTGACTCAGGAAGTCTATAGCAAGGAGTTTGGAGCTGGTGGAAGAGGAGAAGGGTACAGATAAAGAGACTTGTGTGATGAAGGAGTTTGGGGAGAGTTATAAAGAGAGATAAGAGAGGAGAGATACTGAGGAGGTGCAGAATGAATGCATTTGCAAGTCAGTAACAGGAGTTTGAACTGTATAAGGAAACACATGATAGGGAACCAACGGATGAGGAGAAGGATTATATGAGTGTAGTGACACTGGAGGAAGAATTTTGAACAGACTAAAAGCAAGAGAGAGGGTTTAGTGGGAGACCTGTGAGAAGCTATTGAGTTAGACATGGGGAAAGCCACTGCTTGTCCCTGGGATCAGTAGCACAAATCCTGCTACTATCTGGGATTCTGTCAGGTACTTGTGACCTGAATTGGCCACAGCTGGAAGCAGGAAATTGGGCTAGATGAACCACTGATTTGACCCAGTATGGCTATTGTTATGTTGTTATGTAAGAACTAGTAAAACAGGCCCGTTTCTGACAGCAATGAAACGGGGGCGCTAGCAAGGTTTTCCTTGGAGTGTGTATGTTTGAGAGAGTATGTGTGAGATTGACTGTGTGTGAGAGGGAGACAGAGAGTGAATGTGCGAGTGTGTGTGTGACAGAGAGAGAGTGAGACTGCTGGGTGCGAGTGTGTCTCCTCTGTCCCCCCTCCAGCCACTCAGCGATTCTCCTATCTCCCCTGCCCCCCTCCAGCCACCCAGCGATTCTCCTGTGTCCCCTGCCCCCCCCTCCAGCCACCCAGCGATTCTCCTCTCTCCCCTGCTCCCCCCTCCAGCCACCCAGCGATTGTCCTATCTCCCCTGCCCCCCCCTCCAGCCACTCCTCCACTTTCATCAGCATATATTAAATTCCCCCCATGTGCTACAGAAAAGCACCGAGCACATCCTATATAATAAAACGCACCTCCAACGTTCTGAAGCCGCAACGTTCCGGAACTACGTGTCGTCAATTGAGGAGATGGAGCCTTACGACACGTAGGTCCGGAACGTTGCAAGAATGCTTCAAGGCTTGAAGGCTTCACTTTCTCGGCTTCAGAACATTGGAGGTGCGTTTTATTATATAGGATGTTGCAGTAATCTACGCTTGAGTTGATGAGAGTGTGGATAAGGTTTTGGTAATGTGCTGAGGTGGATCAATGTAATATGTTTATTTTTTTCTTTTGTTCTTTTGAGCTTACAGTGAGTGGCTTCCTTATGCTGCACAGATGTTGCAGCCCGAGTTCGGGTCAGGCCCGCCCAGCAGCAAAGTTCCTGAGTGATGGCTATTCCAGTCGCAGCGATTCCCACACGCTGCCTGCCAGTGCCGGCTGCCGCTCAATCTCCTCGCGCTACTAAGCGCTAACCCGGAAGTCTCTCCTCTGCAGGAGAGACTTCCGGGTTAGCGCTTAGTAGCGCGAGGAGATTGTTGAGCGGCAGCCGGCAGGCAGCGTGTGGGAATTGCTGCGACTGGAATCGCCGTCAGGAACTTTGCTGCTGGGCGGGCCTGCAAGGAGGGTGAGATGCTGCAGCTGCACGAGGGGGGGAGGAAGATGTCACATGGGGGAGGGAAGACGGGGGGACACAGCAGCTGCACAGGGGGAAGGGAAGATGGAAAGAAAGATGCTGCACAGGGGGGAGGGAAGATGGAAAGATGAGGCTTGGTTGGTGGGTGAGGGAGATACAGCAAAGGGGTGGAGGGGTGAGGAAGGGAGAAGTCTTGGCTGTGTATGAGGTGGAGGGGAGGGACACATGCTGCATACAGAGGGGATAGGTGGGGAGGGGGAGAAATGGTAGGCATAGGAGTGGAGAGGAGGGAGAAATGGTGGGTATAGTGGAGGGAGGGAGGGAGGGAGGGAGGGAGGGCGGAGCAGAGAAACTTTTGTGCCCACCCACTTTGGGCTCAGGTCCACCCAAAACTGGCTGTCTGGCTACGCCACTGCTTTAGGTTACCAGTAGGCTGCTACATTTCAGCCTAAACACCTGTTATAAAAGGGCTGTTGAAAACCGAACTGAAAAATGATGGCTATGGAACAGCAACGGATATGTTCAGGGGAGAAGTTGCTGCGAAGAAATTGAGCTGTCAGCGGGTCAGACCCGGCCACCGATTGAACGTCGCGCTGACGTCGCACTTACCTTGGCCGATCACTGAGGTGGATCTGGCCTAAAATTGGGCTCAGCCAAAACATCACGCTGATAGCTGATTCCGGGCTGCATCGGGTCACCGCTCGCACATCGCGCTTCCCTTCGCTTGCGTGTTGCGCTTCCTTTCCGGGGCCGCTGGTCTTCTTCCTGGTGTCTTTCCCTGCATGCCTCCCTGCCTTAGAGTGTTTCCAGCGCTGCATCTTTCAGCTTCCATTTCTGCGTGGCGGAGGAGGAGCCCGTCTCGACGCTAATCAGCTGTTCCTCGGAGTCGCAGTGATGGAGGTCCCTGGCTGGAGTGCCCCGGCGGTTGAGACCGCGGAGGACGACCGTTGGTCCGCCATCTTGTTCCCTGCTCTGATGGCTGCGTCGCTGTGGAAGTTTGTCTCCAGCTTCATTGGTTCCATCTGGGCCCTGCTGCTGTCCCGAATTGGGGATCATCTTGCTGGTCTTCTCCTTGTCAGCCTGGTTTTTCATCTCTCTCCTTGACCCGCCAGGACTTTCGCTGGTCATCTCTGTCTTTTTTTCCCCTGCCTTTCCTGTTCTCCCACTCTAATTACTAAATTGTAACTGTAATGTATTTATTTTGATTTATTTTAATTAGTTCATTGTAAGCCGTTTTGGGGCTGTAACACTATGGCAAAAGGCGGGGTATAAATGTACTGAAATAAATAAATAAATGTGGGCTACCATTAAAAGGTATGTTATTTTATCACTAACTTGTGCTATTTTAGCACAGGTCCAATTTTATGCAATGAGGCAACTGGCGATAACAGTAAAATAACATGTTTTAACTGTAATCCATGTTGATAACTTCACCCCTTAGTTGGGTATGGGGAAGAGAGGATTACTCACTTTTGATGTTTGTACTATGTCAAAATAAAATGATCCTTAATAATGGAGACCACCCGAATGATTGTGTTTTGGGCCCTGCCTTATGTATACAATGAAAGAGGTCATTTTATTTTTTCAGGCTAGTATTTATATCTCAAGATTGGATGCATTGGTTGCTGGATTGATCGCAGTACCGCATTTCACTGTTTTGTGTTGCAGGTTGGCTGAAGGTTGAGTTTATTCTTTTTTTTTCATAAGGTTATACTTTTGGGGTCCTACAGTCTCGGCATTTTCCCCATAGTCAAAGGATGGAAGCAAACCTTCAATACACAGCAGACTGTATGTTTAGTATATGACTAATCCATGACCCGAATTCCACCAAATGGCGCATTAGTAATCTAGATGGTTTTCTATCTTTTGTGAGTCAATCTTTGAATAAATTATCTACGGCATATAGAAAGACAGATTAGAAGAAGCAGGACAGCTGCAGAGTAATATCCAGATCCAGATGTGCCCTCGAGTCAAAGTTGACGCCTGGCAACCACCCCTCACAGCTGGCCCTGAGTTTAACTGAGCCAGCTTTGCAATTGGCAGCCGACAAAAAGCTAAAGCTTCTTTTCCATCTCCGTCTCCATTTCTCTTCCTCCCCTTCTCTCCCCCCCTCCCCTCCCCTTTCAGCTCTGATGCTCTATACTCCTCCCACCACACTGTTGGTCAGCTTTTACATCTCATTTGAACTGTTAAGTCTTGAGGAGGGGAGGGGTCCACCAAACTGGTCCACACAGGGCCGCACAATTTCTAAGACCAACCCTGATCCCCTGACTCCCTCCCCCCCTCCCCAGGTTTTTTTTTTTGGGCCTGATATAGGAGTGGTTGTCCATTGCCTTTTTGTGAGGTATGGAGGGTTAAGGGGGTCTTTTCCACAGCAACGGTAAGCCCAACGCGAGCTTACCTCATGCAAAAATGGAACTACTTCCGGCCCAATGTGGCCGGCGGAGGTAGTTTTAGCTGGAGTGTGCACCATTTCTGGAGCTCTGGGAATTTATTTCCCCTAGCGTGGCGCTATCTCAGTGGTAATTGGGTATTGCCGCATGGTGCCCAGTTACTGCCAGGTTACCATGGGAGCCCTTACCGCCACCTCAATGGGTGGCGGTAAGTGCTTCCGCCACATGGCCACACGGTAAGAGTTATCGTACCACATGGCCATTTTGGGGGGGTCGTTTTACCAGCTGCAGTAAAAAGGGCCCTGGCATGCAGGAGAAATGGCCCCTGCCGCTACCACAGGGCTGTTTTACCCACAGCTTAGTAAAAGGACCCCTAAGTGACTTACCCAAGGTCATAAGGAACTGCCGTGGAATTGGAACTTGGATCTTCCAGGTCCAAGCCTGCTGCTCTAACCACTCCACAGATCAATATGCTATTTAATAAATAAAAGCAAAAAAAAAGGAAAATAAGTGATAAATCTACAATGAGGTGAGTGGATTCACATTTTCTTCTCCATGTGGAAGCTGAAAAGAATAAAACCATTCTTTCCAAGATTTGTCTTCCGCAACCTGGTACAATCACTCGTATTAAGCCATCTGGATTACTGCAACTCATTATACGCAGGCTGCAAAGAACAAATAATGAGAAAACTTCAGACAGCTCAGAATACAGCGGCCAGACTCATCTTCGGAAAACCAAAATATGAAAGTGCAGCACCATTACGCAAAACACTACACTGGCTCCCACTTAAGGAACGTGTCACCTTTAAAATATGCACATTAGTGCATAAAATCATTCACGGTGAAGCCCCTGCATACATGTCCGACTTGGTAGACCTGCCACCCAGAAACACCAAAAAATCATCCAGAACTTTCCTCAACCTCCACTTCCCTAAGTGCAAAGGCATAAAGTATAAAGGACTATACGCTTCAACCTTCTCCTACAAGAGCACGCAACTCTGGAACGCACTGCCACGCGGCCTGAGAGCGGTCTACGAGTTGACAGACTTCCGCAAACGATTGAAGACCTATCTCTTTGACAAAACATACCGCAAGGATCAAAACATATAAATCCCATATACATCATAACAATGCCTCAAGATATTACCCCACGTACTCCACGTCCCCGTACTCTCCTATTCAATATCTACCCACAGATAAAAACTGTCTACCCCATCGCTCACTTGCTATTATTCGATCAGCGTAGTAAGTCCCCTACACCATATCCTTTAGTTTCCACACCCCAAAGGCGACTGATCTGACCCTGTCTTCCTTTATCTGTTCACAATGTAACCCATAATCGTTCACAATGTAACCCATAATCGTAATGTAATGTAATGTAAGAAACTGTATTTCCATTATCTACAATGTATTGTAAGCCACACTGAGCCCGCAAATAGGTGGGAAAATGTGGGATACAAATGCAACTAAATAAAATAAATTTTCATGCACAGTGTAAGTTTGATACTGCATCAGTCCATAATGAGTATCTTTTTAGTTCAGCAGATACCAAAATTAAGGCTAGTGAGATTTTTATTTTAACAAGTACAGTACAATAGTCTATCCTATGGCATCAGGTTAAAGGACAAAACAACTTGAAAAGAGGCCTTTAATGATTCTAAAGAAAACACTATTATTATTATTATTAGCATTTGTATAGCGCTACCAGACGCACGCAGCGCTGAACACCTGATACAAAGAGACAGTCCCTGCTCAAAAGAGCTTACAATCTAAATAATACAGACAGACAAGACAGTTACGGGTGAGGGAAGTAATGGGTGAGAAGGGAGGAAGAGACAAGGGGAGGGCAATTGTGGCTAGGAGCTAAAAGCAGCAGTGAAAAGGTGGGTTTTCAGCATAGATTTGAAAACAGGTAGAGATGGAGCTAGACGTATAGGTCCAGGAAGTCTATTCCAGGCATAAGGTGCTGCGAGAGAAATCTCAAATAAGGTGACTGAGGGGAAATGCTATTAGGTCTAATTAAAGTACCTCAATCATTTTCAATGTTCTGCAAGAGGATTCCATGTTAAAAACAGGGGAAACCATAAGGTCCCTCTCTCTAATCTGCATTGTACTGTAGCTCATGAAAAAAAGGTATTTATATCCAAAATGTATATTTAAAAACAAGCAGAACTCAATAAATGATTACTGTGTTTAGATTCTTCTTCAGATTATCAGAGTTAGACCCAAATTCAATTATTAGAAACCATAGCACTAATTGTGTATGGTAATAGGGTTCTTGTCTTTCTCCTCATAGGTCAGAAAGTGTATAATTTTTTTTTATCTATGCAAATCAATAATATTTTTTTTATAGTTTTCAAATCTCTATATCCATAAAGAACTAGTATAATTGTCTTCTACTTAGCTTTTAAAGATTCATATCAGCTGGACGATAGGGTTATACGACAGCTTTAATAGATTCTTCTGAAGTTGAAAGATTAACCAGCTTATTTTCGAAAGAGACGGATGCCCATCTTCCGACACAAATCGGGAGATGGACGTCCGTCTCAAAAACAGGTATAATCGAAAGCTGAATTTGGACGGCCCCAACTGCTTTCCGTCACGGGGACGGGCGAAATTCTCGGGGGCGTGGCTGAACGTTAGCGAAGGCGGGACAGGGGCATTCCGGGGCGTGGTTAACAGATGGACCTCTGCGCCTGATAATGGAAAGAAGCAAGACGTCCCCGACGAGCATTTAGTCCACACAAAGTTGGTCCTGTTTTTTTCACGACCAAGCTTCCAAAAAGTGCCCAAACTGACCAGATGACCACCGAGGGAATCGGGGATGATCTCCCCTGTCTCCCCCAGTGGTCACTAACCCCCTCCCACCCTAAAAAACAAACTGTTTAAATATTTTTTCCAGCCTCTATGTCAGCCTCAAATACCATACCTAGCTCCATGACAGCAGTATGCAGGTCCTCCGAGCAATTTTAGTTTAGTTGGTGCTGCGCGGGACCCATGCAGAGAGCAAAAATGGGACGTCCAAAAAAAAAACAATAGTAATAGGGGGATTTGAACCAGCCACCTTCTGATTATAAGACTTGTGCTCTAACCACGGCACCACTTATTTAGGTATTCTTTTCTTTTCCATTAAGTCCCTCCAAGTTTCTGTCAGCCAATCACAGCTCATTTACCTGACATCAGTGTCAGCTAAAGGAGCTGTGATTGGCTGACAGAAACTTGGAGGAACTTAATGGAAAGGGAAGGAGGTCCGGGCAGCAGAATAACGGTGTAGTGGTTAGAACACAGGTCTTGTAATCAGAAGGTGGCTGGTTCAAATGCCACTATTACTATTGTTTTAATTTGGACGTCCCTGACTGCACTTGCATGGGTTTTTTTTCTTCCCATTTTTGCTCTCTGCATGGGTTCTGCGCAGCACCAACTAAACTAAAATTGCTCCGGGGACCTGCATACTGCTGTCATGGACCTAGGTATGATATTTGAGGCTGGCATAGAGGCATCTCAGGGGGACCAGTGCACTACAAATGCTGGCCCCTCCCACGACCAAATGGCTTGGATTAGGTCCGTTTTTGAGATGGCCGGCAGCAGTTTCGATTATCACTGAAAACCGCAGACGGCCATCTCTAGGTCAAGCGATCTCACCATTTGTGTCGTCTATCTCTAGAGTCGACACAAATGATGGGATTTCAGCAGGCCGAACCGTATAATCGAAACCGAAGATGGACGGCCATCTTGTTTCAATTTTACAGTTTGCTCCGCCTCTTCGCGGAGCCGTCTACGGAGATGGACGTTTTTACACATGGACGTTCGCGTTCGATTATGCCCCTCCAAGGCTACACACCGACACGTGTTTCGCCACAAAAGCTTCTTCAAGGTATGTACCTTTACGTCTCAAGCCGAGTATCCACTGTTCAAAACCCCAGCTGCCAATATCAAAACAAAACAAAAACAAGACCAGAAATGGAGCTGGATCTGGAAGCAGCAGTATAGCTATACAGTAGAGAAGACAATGCAGAGTGAATTCAAACGAGCAACTTGCTAGCTTCAGTGTCTATTGCAGATTCTTCAAATGACTGCTATAATGGTAAAAACATCAGTTTCTGAGATACCAGTATCATCTTCTGTGAACCCATTCAACCTCCTGTTGCATGCAGCTGCACCTGACTAGCCATCCCGTTAAAGATTACATCTGTTGAAGCATCAAAAAAACATTTCTTTTCCTCAAACTCCAGGTTAGCAAAGGTGTTCTCCTTTTAAACCTTGAACTGGAAATATCCACCATCTTACCATTTGCTCCCGGTATTGCATTTTCGTCTTTTGAGATCTGCTGTGTAAGGAAATCAAACCTGGAAGGGTTGTTTTTTTTATTCAGATTATCTGACACCTTTTCATTAGCAGATCAAAGTGAGCTACATTCAGGCATAGTAAATACTTTGGGGGCTTCCAATCGAATGACTAACATGAGTTACTGTCTATTAATCCAGGGGTGGACTGAGGGTGGTCTGGGACCTCCACCCGGCCACTGCCCGACACCCCCCTGCCACCGCAGCTGATGACCCCCGCTGCCCCGGTCCTATCTGAGGGATCCTGGTAGTCTGGTAGCTGCTGCGGAGGGGGGGGGGGGCATGTTCTTTCCTGCCTGCTGCACTGCTGCTATTCCACCACCTGCTGGTGCCGCCCTGTTTTCAAAATGGCAGCCGAGACTTCCTGCAGTAGTCTTGCGGATCTCGACAGTCTCGCAAGACTTCTGCAGGGAGTCTTGGATGCCATTTTTAAAATACAGTGGTGCCGGGCAGTGTGTGGGGAGGGGGGAGGGGAATAGTGGCAGCTCAGCAGGCCGGGCAGGAAAGAACATGTTCTCTCCCTTGAAGCCACTAGATCACCAACGGCACACCGGGCATCCAGGCAGACCCTCTAGGCCCCCTAGAGCCTTTGGGCCCTTGGGCACTGTCCGGTTGCCCAAATGGTCAGTTTGCCCCTGTATTAACCTGTGTTTATTCAAGTTGAGTATAGGAAGGATAACCTGCTGTGTGAAACAAGTGTCATTTGCTGATAATAATACACAGTATCCTCCAGATTCTATATAGTGCAACTTGAGTTGCGTGCACAATTCTGGACATATTTTGATTTGTGTACACAACTCATTTGGCTAACAACCTATGCATCCAGTGTCTCCTACATAAGCACGCAATTATGGAATTCATTACCAAAAACCTTGAAAATGACGTACAATTACCTAAACTTCCGGAAATCTTTAAAGACTAACCTGTTCCAAAAGGCATACCCTACCGACCCAACTTAAATGCCTGAACTCTGCTACAAACAAGTACGCAATGGACATTACTCAACTCTTCCGTTGTTCGACTCCCTAATGTGACAGTGCTTCATGAACTCTATCCTATCACAACATTACCTTGTATTTGTTCACCGGAGACTTCAAAGCCTCTCCGGTATTATGTAAGCCACATTGAACCTGCAAATAGGTGGGAAAATGTGGGATACAAATGTAACAAATAAATCAGAGGATAATTGGATGTTAACAAGCAATTATAGGCATTAATTGGCACTTAGAATTTATGCACACTACTCGCTAAGCATATTCTATAAAGTAGTCTGTGTACAGTCTACCACGTGGATCTTAAAAGAGGGTGTGGCCATGGGAGGGGCATGGACATTCCTAAAATTTACATGCAGTTTTATAGAATAACCCGTGCCATGCCTAAGTTAGGTATGGGCATTTACACCGGCTTTTCATTGGTATAAATAACTGCGCCTAAATTTTAGTCATGTGAATGGTGCTACATGTATTGTAAACATGCCTAACTTTAGGCGTGGATTATAGAATACGTGTAGGTACATTTTCCATTGACGCTGATTTTTTTGGTGCAAAATATAGAATTTGACCTGATTTGCATATTGTGCACACTTTTCTTAAAGAGTGCACATTATCCCTCAAATTTTATATATGGCGCCAAAATTTGCACACCCAAATTTAGGTGTGCTCTTGAGATGCACACAGAAATTAATTGACCAATGAGCTCACAGCCATCAATAATTGGGTGCCAACAACCAATTATAGATGTTAATTGGCACTCATTAAAATATGTACATGCATCTAACTGCATGCTGTTCTATAAGGCAGGGTGCCTAACTCCCATACAAGTAACTCAAAAGGGGGCATGGCCCTGGGAGGGGCATAGGCGTGTCAGGGGCATTCCAAAAGGTTGCACGTATAGTTACTGAATACTGCCTCAGGGCATCTAACGTGGGTGTTAGATGCCCTGAGGCAGTATTCTGTAACTATACGTGCAACCTTTTGGAATGCCCCTGACACGCCTATGCCCCTCCCAGGGCCATGCCCCCTTTTGAGTGCCAACTTGGGTGTTGGCATTCAGCAGGTATAAGTATGGCTTTTAAAGTTTGGATGCAAAAATCAGATCGCAGCATAATTTTATAAAGGGCATGCGCCATTTACAGAATCACACTTAGCACCAATCTTTTCTGGTGCCCATTTCTGAGCACAGTTTATAGAATCTGGCCCTATATTTATTTGTTATTTGGATTTATTAACTGCCTTTACGAACTGATTCACCCAAGGCGGTGAACAGTAGGTACAGTTTAACATCAAACTTACAATTTTGTTAACAGCATAACAATAGTAAAATGTACAAATATAAACATAAATACAATAAACACAGCAAACTGAAGCCAATAACAGGATTACCATGAAACGGGATGAAAAATATACATATTTAACACACGAATAACACGAGAGCTTTACTGCTTACAAAATAGTTGGTGGAAAGTTTTCCCCACAGTAATTTAAAAAAATAGCCAAGCGCTATCAGCAACATTAGCACATGGACATTAATGAAACAAATAGAAAATCAGGACTTTTTACAGCCAGAGTAAAAAATAGCCTAAGCACGCAGGAAAGACCCATCTAATGATGCATGAAGGCTAATTTTTACTGCATCTTAAGAAAAGAACCCCTTATATCCCTGATGGCAAACCTATGACATGCGTGTCAGCACTGACACGCGTAGCCATTTTCGATGACACGCGGCGCCGCCGCCAGTGTGGTCCGCCCGCCCTCCTCGCTCCCGGAAACTAACCTTAAAGCCTCCTTTCACGTGGCAGCAAGCAGCAGCAGGGCAGGCCACTCCTTCCTTCCGTGTCCTGCCCTCGCCTGACGTAACGTCCGCGAGGGCGGAGCACAGAAGGAAGGAGGAGAGGTCTGCCCTGCTGATGCTTGTGCGACGTGAAAGGAGGCTTTAAGGTTAGTTCCGGGCCCGGTAGCGGGTGGAGGGGGGCCCGCAACTCGGGTGGGCAGCGATCTCGGGTAGGGGGGGCCCGGGGGCGGTCCTAGTAGCAGTGATTTTTCTTGAAGTGACACACCACCCGAGTTATGCTCGGTTTTTGGGCGAATTTTGACACACCAAGCTCAAAAGGTTGCCCATCACTGCCTTATATTGAAAGCCCTTCAGGGACAGAGAAATATCTGGTGTACCTGAACGGAACTCACCTGAGCTACTGCTGAAAAGGGGTGAACTGAATCCAAAATTAAAATTAATGATAAACAAAGAACCAGCACATGCCAGGGTTTGATTATTTTTGGAGGTAGAATGAGAGCAGAGTCATGCAAAAAGGAATGGAGGCTTGATTTGCACTGAGTTTCTGAAGTCGAGGGGCTTTATTCCACATCGTTCTGCTTTTGCCACGTGAAAACTAGGTCTGTACGTCTTTGTAAGCCATCTTTTTAACAAAGGAAATCAGTTGGCGACTGCTAATAGCCCTGCGCCTTTGTAGTGTTGTTCAGGTTCGGCATTTCAGGGAATTGCTCAGCGCTTCCTTTTGGTCCAGTAAAAATGGACTGGGCTGACAGAAATGCTGGTCTTTATGATAAATGATGATTGACCCTGTTTTCCTTTCGGAGAACAACTGTGACTTGGCATAACAATTGAAGGTATCGAGTTCAGCTGGGAATAAATGTTGACACTTCTGTCTTGAAAAGCTTTATTGCAGTTATTATTTAACAATAAAAAGGCAAAATAAGTCCAAAATAGGTATTAGAAGATAAAATTAGACTCCAAATTTCTGCAGAACATCTTTCGATTCTTGCTATCTGCCGTGTGTGGGAAGTGGAATGCTTCTAATTTCCGCCTTCTATCATTTTTCCCAGTTAATACAATGAAAGAAGCCTTTTTATAGAAAACGGATTCCAGGCCTGGGTCTAGATGGTGAGGAAATGGAGTATGCTCATAGCATATGGTGAAAAAACCTTCTGGTAATTTCGTTTTGTACAAAATATTGCCAAACAAGTCAAGTCTAGTGCTTCGAGAAATGTTGTCTAGCAAACTTATTCCAGTGACAAATAGAGGGAAGTTTTTTTTTAAAGTATTTAATTAAAAGGAGCTTAAGCAGGGGAAGAAGCATTAATTAGAGCAGAGTTTTTGCCTCTAAGATATGCTGGTATGTCAGATATTTTAATTTAATGCATTATTTACATTTTTGTTATCAGTCAAGCTGTTTCTTTCTGCTTGGGCTGTAGCATTGTGGTAACATAGTAACATGATAAGTGACAGCAGATAAAGACCTGAATAGTTCATCCAGTCTGCTCAATAGTCACACTCATTCTCATTTTTATATTAAATCAACAATGAACATGATATTATATACTTGATCATAGTCTTTCTTTGTTGTTCTGAGACATAGATAATAGAAGCGCCAGCTCTGTCCTTATGTACCAACTACTGGAGTTGCCGTCAAAGGTCTATCTGAATCCGTCTTGACATTGGTGGGACACAGACTATAAAAGTCTGCCTGGCACTGTCCTCATACCAAACTACTGGAGTTTCCATCGAAGCTCTCTCCAGTCCATCCTACAACCAGATCGCTATATGTGGGATTCAGACCGTAGCAGCCAGCCCAGCTTTAGTTGATACAGACAGTTGCCAACTAAGCACCACTTGATATGCAAACACATATACATAGTAACATAGTAGATGACGGCAGAAAAAGACCTGCATGGTCCATCCATTCTGCCCAACAAGATAAACTCATATGTGCTACTTTTTGTGTATACCCTACTTTGGTTTGTACCTGTCCTCTTCAGGGCACAGACCATATAAGTCTTCCCAGCACTATCCCCACCTCCCAACCACCAGCCCCTCCTCCCACCACCGGCTCTGGCACAGACCGTACAAGTCTGCCCAGCACTATCCCCGCCTCCCAACCACCACCGCCCCGCCTCCCACCACCGGCTCTGGCACAGACCGTATAAGTCTGCCAACATAGTCCCCCGCCTCCCAACCACCAGTCCTGCCTCCCACCACCGTCTCTGGCACCCAATCTCGGCTAAGCTCCTGAGGATCCATTCCTTCTGAACAGGATTCCTTTATGTTTATCCCATTACGTTTTTTTTTTTTTTATACCATTCATTTTCTAATTAGCAATCCTCTGTGTTCATCCCACACCATTTTGAATTCTGCCACAATTGTATTTTCCACCACCAACCTCGGGAGTGCATTCCAGACATCAACCACCCATTCCCTGAAAAAGAATTTTCTGGATATTACTCCTAAGTCTACCATCCCGAAACCTCAATTCATGTTCTCTAGTTTTACCATTGTCCGTCCTCTGGAAAATATCTGCTTATATATTAATACCTTTTAAATATTTAAATGCTATATCGTATCTCCCCTGTCCCTCCTCTCCTCTAAGGTATAGATATTCAGATCTTCCATTCCATTATAACAGCTTTTCAGGTTTTCTCTCCATTGTTATAAAACCACCCTTCCTGATCCCACCCCACTTAAACTAGGCAGCAATATTCCTTGGCAAAGTGCTATGGATCACAGCTGTTTCTGGAACCCTGGAACATAGTCATCTTCCAGCCGATATTCAAAGCGAGTTAACCAGCCAGGAATGGCCGAGTAACGGGTCATTTTCAGTGGCATGTAGCAGTTATCGCTACTGAAAATGGCCTGTTTAGTTAGTGCTGAACCCTCCTCCCCCCCCCCCTCGGCGATGTTGGCAGTGTTCCTGGGTCATTCCAGGGGTGTGACCGGTTCAGTACTGATAGTCGGAATGTAACTGGTCAGGCTTAGTGGGCAAATAAGGGCCTCATAAAAAGCAGGCCTATCTTCGCTACTAAGCCATGGTCAGTTACATCTGAATATCGACTTAACTGGTCATAGCGCTAGCTGGCATTGAAAAACCTGGATATTCAATACCAGTTGCTGGAATCAGCCCGGCATTGACTATCCAGGTTGAACACAGTAGGCGGACAGCAAAAGCACTGCTCACTGCCTGCTGAATATCGGGGGGGGGGGGGGGAGGGGGGGAGTTTTGTCACTAGGTGTTGCCATGTTCAATAGATGAGACTACCTATCTCCAGTGGTTATGAACATTTCCTATGCAGCATCGCTGGAGTGGAGGAGTGGCCTAGTGGCTAGTGTGGTGGACTTTGGTCCTGGGGAACTGGGTTGAATTCCCACTGCAAGCACAGGCAGCTCCTTGTGACTCTGGGCAAGTCACTTAACCCTCCATTACCCCAGGTACAAATAAGTACCTGTAATAATATGTAAGCCACATTGAACCTGCTATGAGTGGGAAGCATGGGGTACAAATGTAACAAAATAAAAAAATAGCCCAGGTCAAGTGCAGGTTTCAGAAGCCACAGCTGAGTCTTTGGTCTCCTGCATCGTAGTTGCAGCATAACAATGGAGGCATGTGGCGGTCTGTTTGTTTGCCCTTTTATTTAAGCCGTTGTAGGTGCCAATTCGGAACTACCTCCCGGCTACTTTGTGGCCCGGGCAATAATTCATTTTTTATGCGTGTCCACTACGCATGCAGGAAAATATATTTTGTTTTCTGGTGCGCAGTGCTAACCGGGCAGTAATCGGCATTGTACATGCGCTGATGATTACCACTCGGTTAACGTGTGAGACCTTACCTCTAAATGACAGTGTGGCGGTAAGGTCTTGGGCCCAAAATGGATGCGGGCCAATTTCATTTTGCCACACGTCCATTTTCGGCCAAAAAAAAGGTCTTTTTTACAGGTGTGCTGAAAAATGGACCTGTGCGTGTTGAATACACGCGGTCTACACCAGCGTAGGCACTTTTCAGTGCACCTCAGTGGAAGGAGCCATAAATTAGGGGCCTTTTATTAAGCTGTGGTAAAAGGGGCCTTTGTGCACCCTTAAATGGGTCTTTCCCTTTAACTAAGGTCATTTTTACCGTAGAGGTAAAAATGGCCTTTTCCTGTTTTTTTTTTGTATTAGTGACCATGCACTAATGTTGCCATTTTGTGAAGCATTCTTTGCTACTTTGGGACTAATATACTACTACTACTATAAATCATTTCTATAGCGCTACCAGTCGTACGCAGCGCTTTACAATGAACATGAAGAAAAGACAGTCCCTGCTCAAAAGAGCTTACAATCTAAATCAGGACAGACAGACAGGACCAATAAGGATAAGGGTAGGAAAGACAGAAGACACGTGATAGGGAAAGGGACTATTGAAGAGAGGAAGACAAGATAAGGTTACGAGCAAGTGACAAGTTAGGAGTCAAAAGCAGCATCAAACAGGTAGGCCTTTAGCCCGGATTTGAAGGCGGCCAGGGATGGAGCTAGACGTACGGCTCAGGAAGCCCATTCTAGGCATAAGGTGCAGCGAGACAAAAAGGAACGGAGTCTGGAGTCAGCGATGGAGGAGAAGGGTGCAATTAGGAGAGATTTGCCTAGTGAACGGAGTTCCTGGGAAGGAGTGCAGGGAGAGATGAGGGCGGAGAGGTAGTGAGGGGCTGCAGAGCGAATGCACTTATAAGTCAATAAGAGGAGCTTGAATTTTATACGGAAACAGATAGGGAGCGGAGAGAGGGGCAGATTCTGGATGGGGTAGCGAGAGGGAGGGCAAACCCCGGATGGATGGGAGAGGAGGTCAAATTGTGGATTGAAGGGGCAGAGAGAAAGGGCAGACAGTGGATGGCAGGGATAGAAAGGGCAGACAGTGAATGGATGGGGAGAGAGAGGGCAGACAGGGCAGATGGTGGATGGATCATGGAAGGGCAGAGATAGAGGGCAGATGTGGATGGAAGGAGCAGGGAGAGGGGCCGACATTGGATGGAGGTACAGCAGAGAGGGCAGACACTGGATGACAGATGCTGGATGGAAGGAAGACAGTGAAAAGAAGATGAGGAAAGCAGAAACCAGAGACAACAAACTGTAAATAAAATATATTTTTTATTTTTTGCTTTAGGATATAATATTGTAGCTGTGTTAATAAATGTTTATAAATAGAACACGTAAACAAGGTAATCTTTTTATTGGACTACTTTTAATACATTTCGACTTAACTTTCAGAGAAGAAAACCCCTTCCTCAGGTCAGGATAGGATACTGTAACAGTACTATACTGTATTGACCTGAGGAAGGAGATTTTGGCCTCTGGAAGCCAAATGTATTAGTCCAATAAAATGGGATTATTTTATTTTCTGTGTTTTATTTCTATTTGTTAATTTGTAAAGTGGTGATTGGTATTTGTTTTTTTTCAAATTTACATCTGCTGTCTTTATATTTTGCACAGTACTAGGGGTCATTTTCTGTTTCTGTGTGTTGAATTGTATGCAGACTGGCACCTTGGGGGTTCAGTTTAATTTTTGTCTAATAGAAAGTTTAAATATTACTACTTATTCTATAGTGGATTAGGGTGTATCTGTGTTTGTGAAAAGACATGGCTTTCAGTTGGCATTGACTGTGCAGGATCGACGATCTGTACTATTCTGTCAGGTTTCATTTTACAATAGGTGAATTGATGTTCTAGTGCTCACTGTAGTGTTTTAAGATGTTTTCCTTTTCTTTGTGTGATTCGTAGAAATGACTGCTTATGGTATGGTAGAATTGCTCAATAGGTTCTAGAGTGTTTTGTATTCTCGGCATACCTAGTACTGGATTTGGAGGGGGTTAAAAATGACCGGAGGGAGGGGGGCCTTGGAGCTGGGAGCCCTAGGGGGGGACGCCCTGGAGCTAGGGCCATGGAGCTCAGAGGGAGCAGCCCGGGAACTCAGAGGGAGGGGTAGCCGGCCCTGGAGCTAGGGTGGGGGCGGAGTTAGGTGGGGGCAGGGCTAGGGTGGGGCCCCATCAAATTGGTCTGCATAGGGCCTCGCACTTGCTAAGACCAGCCCTGTTTGGCCGGGCCCAACCGAATTAGCTAAGAAAAAGATGGCTGGCCATATTTTTGAAAATACGGTTGGCTCCGCCCGCTTGTGGCGCCGGCACCGGAGATGGCCGGCCAGCTATTTGGCCGGCGCCTTTCAATTATGCCCCTCTAAATCACATAAGCTTCATGAGCTCAAATGCGTTGTATGCTGTTTAAGGTAGAAACACTTTAACCATAGGTATTCTCATACCATATAGCATACAGATTGCAATATAGAAATATCACTTTAGTGCATACCGCATGATCGTAAAATATTTCTAGTTCTTGAAATAGATATTCTTCACTCTACAGACCAATATTCAAAGTGATTTAACAAAAGAACATACGAGTAGTCATACTGGGTCAAACCAATGGTCCATCTAGCCCAGTATCCTGTTTTCCAAACAGTGGCCAAGCCAAGTACCTGGCAGAAACACAAATTGTGGCAACATTCCATGAAGAACCACAAAGAATAGCAAGATTCTGGAATCCTAAAGAGTGACAAGATTCCATGCAGAATCCCAAAGAGTGGCAACATTCCATGAAGAACCCCAAAGAATAGCAAGATTCTGGAATCCAAAAGAGTAACAAGATTCCATGCAGAATCTCAAAGTAGCAACATTCCATGCTACAAATCCCAAGGCAAGCAGTTGCTTCCCATGTCTGTCTCAGTAGCAGACTATGGACTTTTTTTCTAGGAATTTGTCCAAACCTTTTTTAAACCCAGATACACTAACCACTGTTACCATATCCTTCTGCAAAGAGTTCCAGAGCTTAACTATTTATTGAGTGAAAAGAATATTTCCTTCTATTTGTTTTAAAAGTATTTCCATATAACTTCCTTGAGTGTCCCTAGTCTTTGTACTTTTGGAATGAATAAAAAATTGATTAACTTCTACTCATTCTACACCACTCAGGATTTCGTAGACCTGAATCATATCTCCCCTCAGCCGTCTCTTTTCTAAGCTGAAGAGCCCTAACCTCTTTAGCCTTTCCTCATACAGAGTATGAGCAAGTAGGAGAAGTTCCTGCCCACTTAAATGACCTGTGGCCACCTAATTCCCAATATTCAGCAGCACTAAAGCGGGCAGTGTCGCTGAATATCACCTCTGACCACCGCCAAAAAAAGGGACAAGTCAGGGGTGGTACAGGGGGTAGCATTAGGAAGGAGTCTGGGTTATGTGAGTGCCAGTAAAATTCAGTGCCAGCACCCATAAAGCTAAGTGGCCAAATTTAGGACAGCTCAAAAACTGTTCTAACTTTGGCCAGCCTAGCTACGTGGGTTCCAGCACTGAATATCGACCGGGACCCGCATCACAATTTTGAAAAGCCCCCCCCCCCCCTTCAAAGCAGGCCACCATTTCCCTCCCTATCCCCTCAGGGAGTCTCGGGGGGGGGGGGGGGTGTTGCCAGTCTCAACACCTCCACCCCATGCCATCATCTAGGTAAGCCCCCAAGACCTACCTGAGGTCCCTGGTGGTCTGTGGGGGTCATTGGGAACAGGAGCAAAGGCCACACACTCCTGCCCCTTGTGGCTGCTAAAGGAAAATGGCTGCTGCGGCTTCTCGCCAAGCATAGGGAGATAAGAAAAGTAAAACAGAAACTAGCTTATCCTATCTCCAGGCATGCTAGTGGGGCAGGGGCGTAGCCAGACGACAGATTTTGGGTGGGCCAGGGCAAGAAGTGGGTGGGCACCAAGTGTTCTCCTCCCCCCCTCCCCTCCACTGCCAAAAAAAATATCTCAGCTGGCGGGAAAACGCTTCTTTCCACCTTGGCAGTCTGCAGCAGGCCATGTGCTGAAAACTGAGCATGTGCAGGTGCTGGTATCATGGGGAGTAGCGTTTTCGTTACCATCAGGGGGAAGTCTTCAGCTGGCGGAGATTGGGATCCCACCGGCTACTGCTAAATGTGTGCTACTGTTGGGTGGGCCTGAGCCCTGTGGGCGGGCTCCTGCCCACCCAGGCCCATCTGTGGCTTTGCCACTGAAGTGGGGTAATACCATGACTAGCTCAGCTTAGCCACACGGAGCAGTATGGTTCACTGTGTGGCCTACAGCATGTCACTGTTAATTGAGCCATCCTTTTACTAAGCTGTGATAAGAACTAAGACATGCTGAGACATCCTGTAAGACTAATATGTGCAGGCGTTAAAAACAAGTTTTAATTTTTTTGTCAAGGGGGGGGGGCGTGTCTGGGGGACAGAGATTAGGTGTATGGGCATTGCTGTGCACTGATTAGTGGGACTAGTGTGTAAGCCTTTACCGCCTACAAAATAGGTGGCCTTGAGTGCCCATGCACCAAGGGCAACATTATCGCATGGCTATTAGTGCTGAAAATAGAAAAACGGCCATTTTACTGTAGTACTAAAAATAGACAGTGCTCAGGAAAGACTTGTAGGGGTGCACTAAAGTCTCTTTTTAGTGCTGTTTTGTAAAAGGGCATCTTAGTTTGTAAGCTCTTCAGAGCAGGGAAGGTCAATTGTGCACATTATTTTGTATAGTAGGTGTACATTAATAGAACATATATAGTCACTGTATAAAACAAAGAAGTACCTCTCCCTCTCATCTCTTCCTACACTCCTCCCCGGGAACTCCGTTCACTGGGTAAATCTCTCTTATCTGCACCCTTCTCCTCCACTGCTAACTCCAGACTCCGTTCCTTTTATCTCGCTGCACCATATGCCTGAATAGACTTCCTGAGCCGGTACGTCAAGCTCCATCTCTGGTCGTCTTCAAATCTAAGCTAAAAGCCCACCTTTTTGATGCTGCTTTTAACTGCTAACCTTTATTCACTTGTTCAGAACCCTTATTTTATCATCCTCACTTTAATATTCCCTTAGCTCTTGTTTGTCCTGTTTGTCTGTCCTAATTAGATTGTAAGCTCTGTCGAGCAGGGACTGTCTCTTCATGTTCAAGTGTACAGCGCTGCGTACATCTAGTACGCTATAGAAATGCTAAGTAGTAGTAGTGTAGTAGTCTCTGGGATTCCGGAATCTTGGTACACTTTGGGATTCTGGAATCTTGCTACTCTTTGGGATTCTGCATGGAATCTTGCTACACTTTGTCTTTATCTCTTATTTGTCCTGTTTGTCTGTCCTAATTAGATTGTAAGCTCTGACGAGCAGGACTGTCTCTTCATGTTCAAGTGTACAGCGCTGCATAAGTCTAGTAGCGCTTTAGAAATGATTAGTAGTAGTAATAATGTTGTTTCCTGGATTTCACTTGGGAGAAATGTAAAGGACAAAATAATATTTGTTACAATAAATTCTTATCAATAACAGAATGCCAAAGCCTACAAGCCAGGTTAGCTCTTGGTATCTCTCTTTTCATATTCTACAGCTCCTTCTAGCTGGGTCTTCTGTAGACCCAGGCGATCATTTTATACCTGCCCGATAATTTTCCTCTCTGAGAAACTGGCTTAGAATAGCAATGATATTTGTGCAGTAATCTTCCACCCCCTGTGGCTGAACAATCCAGCCTCTATTTCTCAGATCTGGTACACAAATACAATTTTTAAAAAATTTTCTATCTGTAGAATATCCAAATAATACAGAAATGCACTGTAGGATATTCAATAAAAGAAAAAGGAAGGGGGAAAAAAAAGATACCAAAGGGATAAAATGGTACTAAGCAGACTACAAGGAAGGATTGGAACAAAGGAAAACCTAGAAGCTGGATATCACTAAAGGAAATAAATCAGAAGGAAAAATCAGTTACGGAAGGGCATAAAGAAAAATCATGGTGGTTGGGGGCGGGATAGTGCTGGGCAGACTTATACGGTCTGTGCCAGAGCCGGTGGCTGGGAGGGGCTGGTGGTTGGGAGGCGGGGATAGTGCTGGGCAGACTTATACGGTCTGTGCCAGAGCCGTGGTGGGAGGGGGCTGGTGGTTGGGAGGCGGGATAGTGCTGGGCAGACTTATACGGTCTGTGCCAGAGCCGGTGGTGGGAGGCGGGGCTGGTGGTTGGGAGGCGGGGATAGTGCTGGGCAGACTTTACGGTCTGTGCCAGAGCCGGTGGTGGGAGGCGGGGCTGGTGGTTGGGAGGCGGGGATAGTGCTGGGCAGACTTATACGGTCTGTGCCAGAGCCGGTGGCTGGGAGGAGGGCTGGTGGTTGGGCGGGGATAGTGCTGGGCAGACTTATACGGTCTGTGCCAGAGCCGGTGGCTGGGAGGGGCTGGTGGTTGGGAGGCGGGGATAGTGCTGGGCAGACTTATACGGTCTGTGCCAGAGCCGTGGCTGGGAGGAGGGGCTGGTGGTTGGGAGGCGGGGATAGTGCTGGGCAGACTTATACGGTCTGTGCCAGAGCCGGTGGCTGGGAGGGCTGGTGGTTGGGAGCGGGATAGTGCTGGGCAGACTTATCGGTCTGTGCCAGAGCCGTGGTGGGAGGAGGGGCTGGTGGTTGGGAGGCGGGGATAGTGCTGGGCAGACTTATACGGTCTGTGCCAGAGCCGGTGGGGAGGAGGGCTGGTGGTTGGGAGGCGGGATAGTGCTGGGCGCACTTATACGGTCTGTGCCAGAGCCGGTGGTGGGAGGCGGGGCTGGTGGTTGGGAGGCGGGATAGTGCTGGGCAGACTTTACGGTCTGTGCCAGAGCCGGTGGTTGGGAGGAGGGGCTGGTGGTTGGGAGGCGGGGATAGTGCTGGGCAGACTTATACGGTCTGTGCAGAGCCGGTGGTGGGAGGTGGGACTGGTGGTTGGAGGCAGGGATAGTGCTGGGCAGACTTATACGGTCTGTGCCAGAGCCGTGGCTGGGAGGAGGGGCTGGTGGTTGGGAGGCGGGGATAGTGCTGGGCAGACTTATACGGTCTGTGCCAGAGCCGGTGGTGGGAGGCGGACTGGTGGTTGGGAGGCGGGGATAGTGCTGGGCAGACTTATACGGTCTGTGCCAGAGCCGGTGGCTGGGAGGAGGGCTGGTGGTTGGGAGGCGGGGATAGTGCTGGGCAGACTTATACGGTCTGTGCCAGAGCCGGTGGCTGGAGGAGGGGCTGGTGGTTGGGAGGCGGGGATAGTGCTGGGCAACTTATACGGTCTGTGCCGAGCCGGTGGTTGGGAGGAGGGGCTGGTGGTTGGGAGGCGGGGATAGTGCTGGGCAGACTTATACGTCTGTGCCTCTGAAGAGCACAGGTACAAATCAAAGTAGGGTATACACAAAAAGCAGCATATGAGTTATCTTGTTGGGCAGACTGGATGGACCATGCAGGTCTGTTTCTGCCGTCATCTACTATGTTCTATATATAATCTTACACGTCCCTGAAACTGAACAATACCTCTAACACTTGAAATCCAAAATAATTTTAATTGGTCAGGATCAAAAAACAGATATCTAGAAATAGAAAACATTACAATTTTTGTCCAGGTCGTGCCACATCTGAGTAAGCGGCAAGACCTGAGCAATAATCAAGATGCCAGCCGCAAAAGCCCAGGAGAACACACTTACAATTGGAATTGACCCCCAAGGGTCAAAACCTCTTGCTGCATACTCACAAACACATTTTAAGGAAAGTAGGATTTAAATATGGTCACAAGTACACATCACAACATTTTTGTATTAATTACTGCCCTGCCTCCCCATCTGCCTGAGGAAATATCTGTTCCTATTGGCTACCATAGCAAGGATGATGTGAGAGGCATCTGGCATATTGTAGATGCACTTGAAAAATAAAAGACAGCAGGGAAAGATAAAATGATCCAAAACAAGACAAGATCAGAGAAAATACATTCAGAAGACTTTTCTGAAGAGAGAGAGACAGAGAGAGAGACAGAGAGTAACCAGAAATAAAGAAATAATTATAAGAGAAGTAACAGGGAAAAACTATCCAAGCAAACTGAGCCAAAACAATATCCAACCCCAGTTCCAAGCTTCACTGTTTCTAGGACCTGACAAATGCTGTTCCAACTGTATTGTATGAAAAAAAATTCTTGCACTGAAAACCCATTACATTCCACAACCAAGATCCCTGCTTCCTTCATTCCTGCTTAGAACGTGAAACATGTGAAAACACTTTTACCTTTTGTTCAAAACAAATATCTTTAAAATTGAAGTAAGCCTTAGATAAGAAAAGGGCAGTTCTATAAGATGCACTTAAAGGGGTCTTTTTACAAAGCTGCAGTAAGCACTAACACGTGTTTACCGCAGCAACAAAATGGCGTACCATGGGGCATGCTGAGGCATCCTGCAGAAATTTTGGGATGTGTGCATGCTACCCATGTGCTAAAAATTACATTTATTTTTTTGCATAAGGGATGTGTTGGGGGTCAGAGAGTGGGCGATCTCTGCAGTAAGGGCTTGATTCTAAATATGGCACCTGAAAAATCCACATGGAAAAAAATTACGCCTAGTCGTATTCTCTAAAGAACGCCTAATTTTATAGAATACACAAATTTGTGTGATATATAGAATACACCAAGTGGCTTACCATAGGACCAAATTTGGTCATGTCCATGTAGGCCACGTTTTACTTGGTGTAAATCTCGACGTCTACATTAGGCACAGATCGGGTGTATTCTATAATAATGCACAGAGATTTTAGAAACATAAGTACATAAGTATTGCCATACTGGGAAAGACCAAAGGTCCATCGAGCCCAGCATCCTGTTTCCAACAGTGGCCAATCCAGATCACAAATATCTGGCAAGATCACAAAAAATACAAACATTTTATACTGCTTATCCCAGAAATAGTGTATTTTCCCCAAGTCCATTTAATAATGGTCTGTGTACTTTCCCTTTAGGAAGCCATCCAAACCTTTTTTAAACATTCTCTGGCAACGAATTCCAGAGTTTAATTACATGTTGGGTGAAGAAAAATTTCTCTGATTCATTTTAAATTTATTACATTGTAGCTTCATCACATGCCCCCTAGCCACACCTCATCTATGGCTATGCCCCCTTTTAACTATATGACTTACAATTTAGGTGTACCATATTATAGAATACACTTAGGACCCTGTTTACTAAGCAGGTCCATTACAGGTAATTAACAATTTTAACATGTGTTATAAACCCATATGGGGTGCACTCAGGTGTGCAGCGTCCCTCTAGTGGCTCCTGCCTGTCTCACCAGCCCTTTGCTTCAGGGAACAACCTTGAATCTAAACTTCTCTATGACTCCGGTGACTCGGGCCTCTATGTTTGGGCCTCCTCTTTCACTCAGGGTGACCTGGTTCTCAATATGCAGATCATATGCAGATTAGTGTGCTACCCCTTCTCGCTCAGGGTGACCTGGTTCTCAATAAACAAATTAGACAGTCCTCACAACCGCACATTCCTCAGGCAGCTCTTTATTCCAGCCCCTTGGCACACTTCTTCCAGCTTAAATATTTATATTTTCACATGTCTTCACACTGAGCCTCTCCACATCAATACTTGGGCTCAGTCCTACCATCAGTACTTTGGGAACTTCTAACCCCAGGCTTTTCAGCCTGCTTTTCTCAGTACTTGGGATGCACAGTCCTCCCCCCTTTGAACACACAGTTCTTGCCAGTACTTGGGACACACAGTCCTGGGACACACCATCCACCCTCCTCTGAACACACAGTTCACCACAAGTCCATCCATACCATAGCCCTCTGAGTCTGGGAAGTACCGGCCCTTTCCCCTGATGTCTTCAGGCTGCCAATCAGTTCAGGACCCTCTCTCCTCAGGCCTCAGGGTCTCCAGGTTCTCATCTCTTCTCCTTTGGGCAAGCTCAGCTATTTATGAGGTGTCCAATAAACCTCCCCACCTCTTGGGACCTCGCCCCTCTTGTTCCAGAAAGATCTGGGTCTATAAGTCTCTTCTCACTCCCCCAGCTATCTCCCTGGAGCTCCCTCTACTGGCCAGAATGGGCATTTTCCAGTTTTCAGGAGGAGAGCACCCTCTGGCGGCCTCCTCAAGTAAGGGCAACCACTGTGTTTATCACAGTGTTAACCATGTATATGTGTTAACCATGTATGTGCCTACAATATCCCTATATATGCCTTCATGGTTAGCACGCGCACTGTGTAGGCGTGCTAGCAACACTAACACACTTATTAAACAGGGCCCTTAGTGAGTTGTGCTTGTAAATCTCAATGCCAATTAGTGCTGATAATTACTTGTTAACATCCAATTAACATTGCTAATTAGCTAGTTGACCAATTAAGTTATGCGCATTGTTATAGAATATGCTTCAATTTCTGCACGGATTTCAGGTACCATATATAGAATCCGGGGGTAAATGGTTAGCACAGCTACATTGTCACACACTAACCAATTAGTGTGTGCTTAGCACGTGAGCCCTTACCACCTCCATAATGGGTGGCAGTAAGGGCTCATGCGCTAATCTGTTTTATTGAGCACTTGCTAATCGCAAAATTAGCACATGCAAATAAACTAAAAAAACATAAAAGAACAAAATGTGAACATAATAACCCAAGTAAAATAAATAAATAAATAAATAAATAATAACCCAAGTGGATAAGAACTCACACGGCTCTAGCCATCTTTCCAAAGCCTGTGGCGAAAAAAAAAAAAAAGGAAAGGCCTCAGTATTGCAGAGGTTAGAATCAAACCATATGCTACAAAAACATCACAGGACTTTCGAAAAAAACAAACAAACCAGCAACTCCACAACAAACGAACAAAAAAAAAAAACATGTCTATGTAAGTGGCATAAAACAGTGTAGTTCAACAGCCACTATGACTGGAGCAGTTCAATTCCACCCCCATTCAAACACTTAGGGGCCCTTTTATTAAGCTGTGTGTCTACGTGCGCCCAATGCACGCCAAAATGGAGTTACTGCCCGGCTACTACGTGGCTCTTGCGGTAATTTCATTTTTGGTGCACATCCGATATGAGGGTCTGAAAAATCATTTTTTTTTCGGATGTGCGTATTGGGCGTGCCAAGTGGCATTTGATGCACGTAGGTCATTACCGCCCAGTTACCTTGTGATACTTTATCGCTAGGTCAATGGTTGGCGGTAAGGTCTCAGACCCAAAATGGACATGTTCCTTTCTCTCCTCAATCCATGGAACAAACCTTAACCAACACAAGGACATTATCCCAAAATTAGCACATGGCCATTAAACAAAAAAGAAGAAATTCCTCTATTTTACTCCAGCAGTACCAATGGCCTTAGCGCACAGGAAAGAACTGCGTAAGGGTGCGCTAAAACCACTTTTTACTGCTGTTTGGTAAAAGGGCCCAAATTTAAGTACCAATAATATGCAGATATTCTAGAAAAATTATTATTTTATTTAGATTTTGCTCACACTTTTTTCAGTAGTAGCTCAAGGTGAGTTACATTCAGGTAGTCTTGGTATTTCTGTGTCCCAGGAGGGCTCATGATCTAAGTTTGTACCTGAGGCAATGGAGGGTTAAGTGACTTGCCCAAGATCACAAGGAGCAGCAGTGGGGTTTAAACTGGTCACCTCTGGATTGCAAGACTAGTGCTCTAACCACTAGGCCACTCCTCCACTCCTACCCCAATAATATCACTTATCTATGTGGTTGGTGCCAATAATTGCTATTTATGCGCATGTTAGGTGCTAGTCTATTAAATGTGCGTTAAGTCCATTAGGGGTCTTTTTACTAAAGGTTTGCTGCCCGGCAATCCAGAACTACTGCCAGTTCACTGTGGCTGCTGGCGGTAGTTCTGCCCCCAGCACACAACATTTCCAGTGCTGCTGGAATTTAAAAAAATTATCACCACAGGGGGCTACCGGTGGTAATTGGGCAGCGCCGCGTGTTCCTTGGTTAATGCTGGGTTAGTACAGGAGACCTTACCGTCACCTCAATAAGTGGCAGTAAATGCTCCCCCCAAAATGGTCACATGGCAAGTGCACACTTACTACACGGCCATTTCTTTTTTCCACCTTTTACCCATCATGGTAAAAGGGGACTCTGCGCACGGCAAAAACTCATGCTGCCGCTAGCACAGGCCCCTTTTACCGCAGCTTAGTAAAAGGGACCCTTAGGGGAAGATTCTATATATGGGCAGGGCCGTGCCAACACGGTAAGCGGGGTAAGCGCCGCAGGGGGGCGCCTGCCTTCAAGGGCGCCGTCGAGTTATATTTAAAAAAAAAACCTTACCGCGTTGGCGAACTGGTGGGCGGGGTGCCAGTAGTAAAAGCAGCAAGTAGGCACGCTCGTCTCCATCCGCTTCCCTGCCCTCTCAGCATCCCGCCCCCGAAAGGAAATGACATCAGAGGAAGGCGGGACGCAGAGAGGGCAGGGAAGCGGACGGAGATGAGCGTGCCTACTTGCTGCTTTTACAACCTCCACTCACCGCTGGAGTGGTTTCGGAAGAGCTGGCTCCTGTCTAGTCCACTGTAAGGAATATCAGTTTAAATGGGCAAGGGGCACACCTATTGCAGCGAATACTACTGAGACACTGCATGTTTTGTGAATCAGAAGTGCTGGTCTGCATTTCTGGCCATAATGGACCAGTCAGCTCTTGAGGAAGCTCCATATTTCAGATAATAGATTTATAAATGTCTGATGTGCTTGCGTTTTTATGTTTCACATCATTTTCTTCAAAAGTGGTTAGGTTGAAAAATGAGTATGCCTCTGTGTTTTCAGGGCAAACCTTTAAGAACAGAGTATATCAGAGTAAAATGTTGGAAGGAGTGGTTACATCCTATATTTTTTCTCCTAAGGAAGATGGTGTTATCTATTAACAAACAATTGACCAAGGGCCATTACAAGCATGGCAAATGCCACATCTGTTCAGTCCCTTTTATACCAACAAAATGGTCTTTTTGAGTCCTGTAGCATGTAGTAAAAAGAAAAAAAATGCTTTTTAAATAGGCAAAGCAGCTTTTAAACTCCATTGCATAACTCTGCAACCAGTACCTTTAATCACAGCCAAATGCCCTTATGTCCTGTTGTTCCAATGCAGCAAAAAGAAATGTTCCTTTAAACTGGCAAGGCTGCTTTTAAAAATCTTAGTGCAACTCTGCAGCCAGTGCTTTTATTTATCACAGCGAAATGTCTTTTAGTCTTGTGTTTTCTCTTTTAAATAGTTCTTTCTACATTATTATTATTAATTATGTATTTATTAAGATATTTTAAGTGCCTTGGACATTCTTTTGAAAATACCCCTTCATTGTACCCATGGATGCCTTGTATGCCACGCTGATTCAGTGGAACATTAAGAACCTATGTTGAAACAGCTATGTTGATATTCTAATAAATGTGTTATCCTCATAGATTTGCAAGATCGACAGTGGATTATAAGGCATATTGTTAATTCATGTTAAGATAGTTAATAACTTCAGAAAAAGTTCTGTGGCTACAGTTATACTTCATAATAAGTGTGGTAAAGGAATTGTAAATGATTGCTCTGCGAACAGCACCTACGATAGGTCAAGACATCTTCTTGAGCTGAAACGAGATATTAATGAAGATCTTTATGGATTGAATATTGATTCTATGCTACAGTCTGAATGGACAAAGTTGGAGAAACTTTGCAGTTTGTTGCTAGCATTTGCTAAACAGGCAGGTATTATTTTTTATATTTCTTTGGATTTTGCTCATACCTCTTTTAGTAGTAGCTCAAGGTCAGTTACATTTAGATACACTTGGGTATTTCTCTGTTATGTTTGATTTCTATTGATAACCTTTAAGAGTGGACTAACACGGCTACCACACCTCTCTGTTATGTTGCAAAGTGATTCATGCTTCCTGTCTTATATTATTCCTTCCCTACTCAATTTGCAGTGTCACATTGAAATGTATCAAGGAGCATGAAGGAGAAATGTATAAAAGAATTCAACAGCCAATTTTGCTCGATTTTGACACCTAGCAGTGTCTTCACTGATGACAACAATACTTTCAATCCTCTTCCAAGTTGCTGCATGCCTTCTCGATCTTTCAGTTGCGGCGGTTTTGATACTTCCTGAAAACTCCTCTACTTCTAGTTGGAAAACTAATGTGTAGTTGATTGGGCCCCATCCTTTGCCCCCCCCAAATGAAACAGTAAAACTACGCCCATGGCTGCTGCTGCCTTCCCGCATGCAGCGCTTGGCTCTTTGGCACCGCCCAGCTCTTCCACGCGCCTTGGAGCCAGGCAGGTCCAGGGGGGCGTGCACGGGGGGAGGGGGGGAGCACGCGCCAACTGATAGTCTGCAGGGGGGCGCCAGAGACCCTAGGCACGGCCCTGTATATGGGCCTAAAAAATTGGTGCTGAAATCAGTGCCATAAGTACATACGTATTGCCATACTTGGACAGACCAAAGGCCATCAAGCCCAGCATCCTGTTTCCAACAGTGGCCAATCCAGGTCACAAATACATGACAAGATCCCAAAAAAGAACAAAACATTTTATTTTATTTATTTATTTATTTGTTTGTTTGTTGCATTTGTACCCCCCATTTTCCCACCTATTTGCAGGCTCAATGTGGCTTACACAGTACCGTAAAGGCATTTGCCAAATCCGTTAGAGAACAGATACAAGGTTATGTTGTGTTCGAATAGGTAGATGTGTTCCAAGTTCCATTAGGGTCGAAAGGAGGGAGGTTGTGTGTTGTCCAGTATGGTCTTTGGTTTAGCTGTGTGGCCGGATGTGGGGATTTACGTTGGATCTGTAGTTTAGGCCGTTTTGAAGAGGTTGGTTTTTAGTGATCTTCTGAAGTTTAGGTGGTCGTGGATTGTTTTCACAGCTTTTGGGAGTGCGTTCCATATTTGTGCACTTATATAGGAGAAACTTGATGCATAGGTTGTTTTGTATTTGAGTCCTGTGCAAGTAGAAGGTTTAGGTATGTACAGAATGATCTGGATCTGTTTCTGGTTGGTAGGTCTATGAGTTCTATCATGTATCCTGGGACTACACTGTATATAATTTTGGGACAAGGATGCAGATCTTGAAGGTGATCCGTTCTTTGATTGGAAGCCAATGTAGCTTTTCTCAGAGGGGTTTGGCACTTTCGAAACGTGTTTTACCAAATATCAGCCTGGCTGCTGTGTTTTGGGCAGTCTGGAATTTTTTCGTGAGTTGTTCTTTGCATACCACGTAGATTCTGTTGCAGTAATCTGCGTGGCTTAGAACCATTGATTGTATTAGGTTTCAAAATATTTCCCTCGGGAAGAAAGGTTTAACGCGTTTGAGTTTCCACATTGAGTAGAACATTTTCTTTGTTACAGAGTTTATGTGGCTCTCAAGAGTGAGGTTGCGGTCGATTGTGACGCCCAGTATTTTGAGGCTGTCTGAGATAGGGAGGTGTGTTCTGGGGTGGTTATGGTTTTGGGTTTGTTCTTGTTGTGTTTAGATGAGAGGATGAGGCAATGTGTTTTTTCAGTGTTCAGTTTCAATTGGAATGAGTTAGCCCATGAGTCCATGGTGTCCAGACCTGCTTTGATTTCATTGGTTATTCTGAGAAGTCATGTCTGAAGGGAATGTAGATTGCAACATCGTCTGCATAGATGAACGGATTGAGGCCTTGATTGGATAAAGACTTTGCCAGTGGGATCATCAATATGTTGAAGAGAGTTGGTGACAATGGTGATCCTTGAGGTACTCCGCAGACTGCTTTCCACGGTGATGATATGTTTGTATTTGATTTAACTTGGTATGTTGGAGGTTAGAAAACCCTTGATCCAATTGAGTATATTACCATCAATCCGCAGTGGGCAAGGAGCCTTATTAGTATATTGTAGTTTACCATGTTGAATGCGCTCGACATGTCGAATTGGAGGAGAAGTATGCTTTTACCTGTAGCTATTTCCTGCTTGAATTTGGCCAGGAGAGTGACTAGGACAGTTTCAGTACTATGATGTGAACGGAATCCTGATTGTGAGTCGTGTAGTATTGAAAATTTGTCCATGTAGTCGGTAAGCTGTTTGGTCACCAAGCTCTCCATCAATTTGACTACTAGTGGGATAGATGCAACTGGGCGGTAGTTGGTGAGATCACTTGTGTTTTTCTTGGTGTCTTTTGGTAATGGGGTGAGAAGGATATTACCATATTCATCGGGGAACTGACCTTGTTGTAGCATGAAGTTTAGGTGGGATGTGAGGTCTGCTATAAAGCAGTCAGGGGCGGATTTAAGTAGATAGCTGGGGCAGGTATCCAGTTTGCAGTGGGTGTTGGTGAACCTGTGAATTGCTTGTGTAACTGATTCAGTGGTGAGGGGAGTAAATGTTGTCCAGGTACAGTCAGCTGGGCATCCATCAGGAGTTAGATCCAGTCCATTAATTAAGTTTTCGATGTCGGTGTTATGCTGAGGAAGTGTACTGTGTAATTTTGTTATTTTTTCATTAAAGTAATTAGCAAGTTTGTCTGTGGATGGGATGTCTGTATTGGTTGTGGTGATTGGGATGGTGTCTAATAGCTTATTTACGAGTTGAAATAATTTCTTCATGTCTTTATAATCCGGTCCTATTTGACTTTGTAGTAGTACCTTTTGGCCTGTCTTATTGCATATTTGTATTTTCTGTGTATTTGTTTCCAAGCGTTGAGTGTATGTTCATCTTTCCTCTTTTTCCATGTTCGTTCAAGTTTCCTGGATTGTGTTTTGAGTCTTTTTAAGTCATCGTTAAACCATGGTATCGAGTTTTGTCTGGGATTGAATGAGATTGAAACATGTGAACATGATCCAGATGGAGCCTTGCTGAAAGAAATGTTGAGTGAAGAACTGATTTCAGCAGTTATAAGATTAAGAACACCGTGGAATGAGTTCAAGCTTTGAGTATCTTTTGATTTTCAAGTTGATACATCAGAGCGATTATTGGATGAAGACCGCAGCTGGAACAAACCATGCTTGAAGTATCAACTGAAGATTAGATGGATATATGAGAGTGTCCATTGGATCTTATAAATTGTTTGGACATATACTAATGGACATATGGAGATGGTTTAAACCACCGGGTTCAGTCTTCTAAGATTATTACGTACAATATAGTACGGAACATTGACACAGTTTATGTTCAGTTGCTTTGAGTGAAAAGAGCTCTCAATGGTGACTCCTTCTGTTATATTTATGCAAGGTTTGATAAGAAATAAATGTAATAACAATAGATATTTGTGATATTGTTGTGTGTATATACAAGTAAGAGTACATTGAAATCATTATTAGTCCTATGTAATAGTAGATTGATATATTAGTGACTAATTCAAGCTGTTAGTGGTAACAGATTCTATATATGGCGCCTGAAAATCCATATAGAAACTGAAGCGTGTTCTATAGCAATGCATATAACTTAATTAGTTAACTAGCTAATCAGCACTGTTATTTGAATGTTAGCAAGCAATTATCAGCACTAATTGGCATTAATTGAGATTTACGTGCACAACTCGCTAAGTGTATTCTATAACGTGGTGTGCCTAAATTCTAAGTCACATGGTTAAAAAGGGGCGTGGCCATGAGTGGGGCATGTGTGTATCTAAAATCTGTGAGCATTGTTACGGAATACAGCCTATCTGTGCCTAATATAGGTGTCACGATTTACACCAAGAAACACATGGTCTAAATGGATGTGACCAAATTTGGTCACGTGGCAAGCTACTTGGTGTATTCTATATAACGCATGGAAATTTAAATCTATTCTATAAAATTTAGGAATACTTTAACAAATACGCCTAGGTATAATTTTGTTCTGCGCAGATTTTTCTGATGACATATAGAATCTATCCCTTAGTGTGTCACATTGCTAAACAGGATGGGGGGGGGGGGGGAAGTGTGAGGGGAAAATATTTTGAAATATATTTTAATATTTGGTGCTTCTTTTATCAAATGACAATTTGCTTATTAACATCACTTTCAGCTGGAAGTCAGGAGACAGTAATGTAATTATAAGAATGAGCCCCGCCAGCTTTTTTGCTGTTATACATTTTTTTTTGTCTTGTCCCTTCTAAACAAGATTTTCCACCTCAGATTTTTCCCTGAGCTATTGTTTGTTTGTTGTTTATTGTTCATTATAAAAAAATTGCTATACTGCACTTCTAACCAGATCATGGCGGTTTGCAATGCAATTTCAACAAAATAAAAGGTTACGATCATTGTGACAGAACAGAGGAAAAGTAAAGAGTATAAATTTAAAAAAACAAAAGAATGAAGAATTTAGATTTCCTGGTTACTACTACTATTTAGCATTTCTATAGCGCTACAAGGCATACGCAGCGCTGCACAAACATAGAAGAAAGACAGTCCCTGCTCAAAGAACTATGTAATAAAAGTGAGCCAAGTATAGGACAATCAAGCCATTGTGACATCACTGATGAGGTTGGCTCTTATTGGTGGACTGAGGCATTATGACATCACAATATTAGCTCTGGTTACAAGAGACTACTACTACTACTTATCACTTCTATAGCGCTACAAGGCATATGCAGCGCTGCACAAACATAGAAGAAAGACAGTCCCTGCTCAAAGAGCTATGTAATAAAAGTGAGCCAAGTATAGGACAATCAAGCCATTGTGACATCACTGATGAGGTTGGCTCTTATTGGTGGACTGAGGCATTATGACATCACAATATTAGCTCTGGTTACAAGAGACTACTACTACTACTTATCACTTCTATAGCGCTACAAGGCATACGCAGCGCTGCACAAACATAGAAGAAAGACAGTCCCTGCTCAAAGAGCTTACAATCTAATAGCAGCCAAGGCTCCAGCCTCTACCCGCTGGGAATTAGATTACGAATCAGCAAATGTCAATGAAAAATAATGAGTTTTCAATTCCTTCTTAACTTTTCTAAAATTTATTTCCAAACTAAAATATTGTAGTAGGGAGTTCCAAAATAATATAGGATGAAAAGAAAAGAAAACCCATGGGCCAGCCTGGTGGTTCAGATTGAAATTAACACTCATAGAGTTTGGTCTGAGAATGACAGAAACGTTATAAATAGGCAATTAATGGATTGTTCTCATGTTATGTATAATACATTAAAGTTATTCATGGTAGGAGACCTTATGTCTATTGTAATGAGGAAAATACCAGATTTTCAAAGTGTATGCTGAGAAAAATGTCCATGCAATCCCTTGCTTTGTCTTCTGATCCTAATATTCCTATACTATGCTGCTATTTCAATGTTAGATCTATCTGTAACAAATCATACTTTTAAGGGATGTTATTGCTAGTTATGATTTAGGATTGTTTTTAATACTGAAACCTGGCTACTTGGTTACTCAAGTCCTGTAATAGCAGAGGGTGTCCTTCTGGTTATACTATGTTACAAGTTCCCAGGAATGATAGGAGAAGGGAAATGGGACTTGATATACCGCCTTTCTGAGGTTTTTGCAACTACATTCAAAGAGGTTTACTATATTCAGGTACTTATTTTGTACCAGGGGCAATGGAGGGTTAAGTGACTTGCCCAGAGTCACAAGGAGCTGCAGTGGGAATTGAACTCAGTTCCCCAGGATCAAAGTCCACTGCACTAACCACTAGGCTACTCCTCCACTAGCAACATTCCATGTAGAAGCCTGCCCTTGCAGATTAGCAATGCGGCCGCGCAGGCTTCTGTTTCTGTGAGTCTGCAGACTCACAGAAACAGAAGCCTGCGCAGTCACATTGCTGATCTGCAAGGGCAGGCTTCTACATGGAATGTTGCTAGTGGAATAGCAACATTAACATTCCATGTAGAATCTCAAATAGTAGCAACAGAATCTCAATAGTAGCAACATTCCATGTAGAATCTCAAATAGTAGCAACAGAAGCTCAACATTCCATGTAGAATCTCAAATAGTAGCAACATTCCAGAATCTTGTTAATGGGACTTGATATACCACCTTTTGAGGTTTTTGCAACTACATTCAAAGCAGTTTACATATATTCAGGTACTTATTTTGTACCAGGGGCAATGGAGGGTTAAGTGATTTGCCCAGTGTCACAAGGAGCTGCAGTGGGAATCGAACTCAGTTCCCCAGGAAGAGTGAAGGATTGGCTGTCATTCCTAAGAATTTTCTATCACTTTCTACAGTTAGGGACACATTTACTAAGCCACTGTAAGGCTACTGCACGAGTAGTGAACGCCAAATCGACCCTACCACCGGGGTAGCTTGGGCACCTAGCAGTAGTTCCGAAGTTAGTACGCAGTTTCCCATGGTAGAAAATATTTTCTGTCTTCTACCTGAGGTGTTCCCGGCGGTAATCAGCGCGGCCACATTGCTGCAAACTGCTCGATTACCACATGAGTAGAGTGTGAGCCCTTACCGCCTTCTAAATAGGCGGCGGGAAGGGCTCAAGCAGTAAATAGCCACGTGCTAATTTTAATATTAGTGCATGGCCATTTACTGCTCCATTAAAAAAAGGTCTTTTTCTCTCACGGCCCAGTGCGTGCTAATTTCACACGCCAAAACTAGTGCAGGCCACACTTTTTACTGCAGCTTAGTAAAAGGGCCCCTTAGTTCTTACACTTAGCTGGTTTAGGGGCCCTTTTACAAAGTGATGGTAAGCCCAATGCGGGCTTACCTTGCGCCGATATGGAGCTACCGCTGGCCCAACACAGGCGCCAGTGCTAGTTCCAGCCCTAGCGTGCACCATTTCCCTCACTAGTGGAAATAGGGCACTATTTTCTAGTGTGAGTTACCCTGCAGTAATCGCACAGTGCCACACGCTAACCGATTACTGCCGGGTTAGCATGGAAGCCTTACTGCCACCTCAGTGGGTGTTGGTAAGTGCTCTCCCTCACATGGCCATGCGGTAAGAGCAATCTGACCACGTGGCCATGGCTTTTTTCAGCCTTTTTCCACTGCGGTAAAAAGGGCTGCAGTGTGCATAAAAAAATGGCCCCTGCCGCGTGCACAGGGCCCTATTTACCGCAGCTTAGTAAAAGAGCCCCTTAGAGATGTTACTCTGTCATATTAACTGGTGAGCATGCTTCATACCCTGTTGGATTTTGTTGAAATATAGACCCTCCTAGTCAGTGGTCTTTCGTGTCTTCTGTTCTGTTTGAGCAGATTTTATATGCCAGCACAAAATTTACTCATTTAATAATATTTGGTGATTTTAATTTGCATTTAGAGAAATGCAATGATATTAATGTTTCTAAATTGTTGTCACTGTTGGATAACTTACATTTTAATTTATTAGCTTTTGTTCCCACTCATGAAGAGGGCCATATTGATATGACAGCTGGTAATTTCTCTGGGTTAATATCTTTTTGTTCATGGGTACCAGTTCCTTGGTCAGATCACTATTGTTGCAATTATACTTTGAATTGCAATTTTTTTTTGCCATCTGTAAGTCAAAAGCGGACTAAGGGGCTAATTTTTGAAACAGGAAAACATCCACAAAACGGCATAACAGGCAGAAATATATATTTCTCCCAGAAAAACATCTAAAGCATATACTCAAAAACAACAACAACCAAAAAAAACCCGTTCAAGTCCATTAGCCACAGAAAAGAAGATATTCCCAGAGGTGTTGTTTCGTGGATGTGACAAGGGTGGTGTTACGTGATGAGCATTTATCTCCAGTAACAGCACAACAACTTCCTGGGGACAGAAAGATAAATGCCTGGAATTAGACCTGCTTTAAAAGCATCTAGGGTAAGGCTAAACCTGTCTTTAGACCCATTTGTGATTTTGCAAAGTGGAAAGGTGGAAGTGGTCTTTTGTGAGAAAGAGTGGAGAGTTCCTGAGTTCTTTGTTACCTTTGTGCATTTGCCAGTGCCGTAGCGAGGGCGGCTGACACCCGGGGTGGGTCGCCGCTGCGCACCCCCCCCGGGTGCAGCACGGCGCCCCCCCCTCCGGAGCGCCCTCCCCCCCCCCGTAGCGCATTCTTACATTGATTAGGAGCGAGGGGCGGGCGAGAGGGCCGATCCGCCCCCGAGTGCACGTCGCTGGGAGCTGCTTCGGCCCCGCTGGTTCCCTGCTCTCTCTGCCCCGGAACAGGAAGTAACCTGTTCCGGGGCAGAGGGAGCAGGGAACCAGCGGAGCCGACACCCCCCCAGCGGCGTGCACCCGGGGGACCGCCCCACCACCCCCCTTCCTACGTCACTGGCATTTGCCCTAGTCTGAACCTTTTGACCGTCACATTTCCTGCCTTACCTCTTCTGTGTCTCACCTCCTCAACTCCTCGTCCACATCTGCTATCCCCCCCAGCCACACCCATCCCTTCCTCTGTATCTCACCCCCTTCCTTCACCAAACCCCTACACCTCCCATTATGTCTCCTTACCTACTTGCCCTCTGTCTCTCATTGTTCCTCTCTTTGTCCATTCTTAGATTGTCACTGTGCTCTGTGCTGTTTGTTTGTGTGGGGGCTGTGTGCTTTTCCTGGGAGAGTGAGTGCTCTGTGTTGCAGCTTTGTGTATGACAACTGTTTGCTGGTGGTGGGTGAGTGACTGCTTAGTGCTGCAGCTGTGTAAGTCAGGACTGTTTGTTGTTGGTGGTGGGAGAGTGAGTGTTTTGGGTAGCTGGTGTGTATCTCACGACTGTGTGCTGGTGCTGGGTCTCACGAGGTACAGTAGGTGGAGGTGAGCACAGTGGTGTTTCTGGGCTCAGTGGGTTGCACCTGTGGATGTGGGACACCTGCATGTCATTCATGGATGTGCTGAATGCTTTGGTGGCTCATGCCTTGCTGGAGACTTGGAGGGGAAGCCCCGAGAAGATATCTTTATCAGAGAGTCTTCAGGTCTCGCACCAGCTTCCTGGACCTCACTAGGATCCACTTTGACAGGGCTGCCATACAGCACCTCTGCAATCAGCTACAACTCCTCCACCAGCCTAGAACATGCAGGAATAATTCTGTGCCAGGAGAGGAGACACATGGAGACTTACTGAGCAGTGGGGTAACTTGCAATGTTGTGTTCTTCTGTACCCCTTTGGGGATTGGCTGCTTTGCCCGTGCTGTCTGATGTCATTTCATGGCATCCTCTCTTCCCCATAAGATTGAGTTGCTGCAACAGGAAGTTAGAGAGAAGGATATACGCGGAGATTTACCAAGGAGTGGAACAACCTGCGGTGCTGTGTTATTCTGCACCCTTCGGTGATTGGGTGCTCTGCCTGTGGCATCTGATGTCATTTCACAGCATCCTTTCTTCCCCATAAGATCAAGTTGTTACTGTGGTGTGTGGCCGAAGAGGTGTGCCATAAGGGACTTGATATATCGCTTTTCTGTGGTTACAATCAAAGGGGTTTACATATGATATACAGGTACTTATTTTGTACCTGGGGCAATGGAGGGTTAAATGACTTGCCCAAAGTCACAAGCTGCAGTGGAACTTGAACCCAGTTCACCAGGATCAAACCCCACTGCAATAACCACTAGGCTACTCCTCCACTCCAAAAGGCGCATGCCAGTTCCCTTGGGAGCCCCTTGGAGCACCAAGAAGTATCAAGGAAAGGAAGTGAAGGAATTATTTCATCACTGAGTGAATTAATTGACCTGATGTTCTGTAAATAAATGCTGAAAAAGAGGAAGGTAGTAGGAACACTGATGCCAAATGTTAAGGGACCTATGGATAAGCATGTCATGCCTGGGATGAAGTTTTCAATAACATCTGATGATGTTTCATTGGTTGAGGGAGCTTCCTTTAGCTCCCTAGAGAGAACTCCTCCACCACAACCACTGGCTGCAAATTCCCCATTAATGGTGGAGGGTTGGCCCCATGTTGGACCTGATTCCTTAATTACAGAACCTTTTCTTCCTAAATTTGTTCTTTTTCCTTCTGAGTTGGCCCCAGAATCTTCCTCTGCTTCAAAAGAGGTTACTCTTAAAGATATTTGGACTGTTGTACATGGACAGATTCAGTATTGAAGAAGGTCGTACCTAAATATGTTTATTTACTGAAGAATCTATTTCTAATTTTAAGCAGTTAGATGTAAGAATTGATGATGTTTCCTCTCAAGTAACTAGCTGGGAGAATAAAATTTCCTCTTTGCAAAATACCAGCATTTCAGCCATTAAAGATAGTCTTCTTGCATCGCAAGCTTGAGATGATGGAGATTATTATGAGGAACTGGAATCTTATGCTCCTCGGTTTTCCAATAACTCATTACCTTTTGGATGAAATTCTGGTAAGGAAATATTCTGAGGAGAGAAAAATAAAGTTAAATGTTATTATATACCTAAAAGAAAGATTATATCAGATGGTCAGGAGAGTGATCAGGTAGTTTTGGGCCCTACAGATAGTACTAATTTAACTGCATTCTAGGAGAATTCCACTGATTTTATTGCAGCTAGGGCCTCACTCCTGATTACCTTCTTGCATGAGGGGGATAAATCTGCAGTAATGAGAGCTCATTTCAAGAAGAAATCTGTGCTTTTCTGTGGGAAAACCATACAGAATTTTCCAGATGTGTCTCGAAATACTCAGCAAGGGAAGCTTGTTTTAGCCTTGAGGAATCAAGCATTGGCTTAAGGTTTGTCTTTTTTTTCCAGTGATTTCCCTGTAAGTGTTATGTTACACGTCAGGGAACTCATTACATCTTTTATGATTCTTCATATCTGTAGAAATTCTTGCAGGTCTCTTCCTCTGCCTCCCATGATGTGGTCTGCTATATTGATTTGGTAATTGACCAAAGACTCTCTCTTCCATGTCGTGTCCCAGTTGACCTCTACTAACCCTGCTTCACTTTTCCTTCCACCCTTCTGGCTACCGATTCTGCTATTGTTTGCTCTGACAAGGTTGTTCTGCTGCATTTCTCCTTCACCCCCCTCCTTTTCCCCCTTTGCCTTCCCCTTCCCCCGACCATGGTGTTTGGCTTCATTTCCAGCTTCCTTCTCTCTTTGTCCTTGAGCAGCTGTTCTCCTCGGTCCGTAAGACTACTTGCCCGCTTGACTTAGTTTCATCTACTTGGCTCAACATTAGCTCTCTTGGTTTGTTCCCTTTGTTTTTTCTATGGTCATTGTAGCCTGACTTCTGGTTTTGATCCAGAAGCATGGAAATTGGCTTTGGTTAAGCTTATTATTAAGAAATCTTCTCTTGACCTCTGCAAGGTCTCTAATTATAAGTCTATTTCTAATTTGCCCTTTCTTTCAAAGCTAACTGAACGGGTGGTACTCTGCATATGCTCCACCCCTTCCAGTGTGAGTTTCGCTGAGGCCACTCCACTAAGACTATCCTGGCTGCCTTTAGTGACCTACATTCAGCCTTGACCAGGACAAGTGTACGCTTCTTCTTTCTCTGGACCTCAATTTTACTTTTGACTTGGTCAGCCATTCCCTTCTTATCAACCCCTTGGCATCATTGGGGATCTCTGATGCAGTCTTACCCTGGTTTTCATCCTTCCTTAGGGATCATCATTTCTCTATTTGGCTCCTCCACTCCTCCTCCTCCTCAAGTTTCAAGTTTCTTTATTGCTTGATATATCATAAGTACATAAGTAGTGCCATACTGGGAAAGACCAAAGGTCCATCTAGCCCAGCATCCTGTCACCGACAGTGGCCAATCCAGGTCAAGGGCACCTGGCACGCTCCCCAAACGTAAAAACATTCCAGACAAGTTATACCTAAAATGCGGAATTTTTCCAAGTCCATTTAAGCGGTCTATGGACTTGTCCTTTAGGAATCTATCTAACCCCTTTTTAAACTCCGTCAAGCTAACCGCCCGTACCACGTTCTCCGGCAACGAATTCCAGAGTCTAATTACACGTTGGGTGAAGAAAAATTTTCTCCGATTCGTTTTAATTTACCACACTGTAGCTTCAACTCATGCCCTCTAGTCCTAGTATTTTTGGATAGCGTGAACAGTCGCTTCACATCCACCCGATCCATTCCACTCATTATTTTACACTTCTATCATATCTCCCCTCTCTCTCTCCAAGCTGAAAAGCCCTAGCCTTCTCAGCCTCTCTTCATAGGAAAGTCGTCCCATCCCCACTATCATTTTCGTCGCCCTTCGCTGTACCTTTTCCAATTCTACTATACTTTTTTGAGATACGGAGACCAGTACTGAACACAATACTCCAGGTGCGGTCGCACCATGGAGCGATACAACGGCATTATAACATCCGCACACCTGGACTCCATACCCTTCCTAATAACACCCAACATTCTATTCGCTTTCCTAGCCGCAGCAGCACACTGAGCAGAAGGTTTCAGCGTATCATCGACGACGACACCCAGATCCCTTTCTTGATCCGTAACACCTAACGCGGAACCTTGCAAGACGTAGCTATAATTCAGGTTCCTCTTACCCACATGCATCACTTTGCACTAAAGGGTGGCTGCCACCACAGTGGTTTACAAAGGCACACAAATAAATAAGAGAATTTGTGAAAGGAACTACAATGTGTATAGGAAAGAAGAGGAAGGAGATAAGAATGGGAAAATAGGAAGGGGGCAAACAAGAAAAATAAGGGAGGGGAGAGGTATTACTACTACTACTATTACTACTACTACTACTACGTAGCATACATTTCCTTACCTATCCCTCTTCCTTGTGGTGTACCTCTCTCCGATTCTCTTCAACATATTTTCCAGTCCCTTATTATCATTTATCTAATGTACATCTGTAAAATTTCATATCTATGCAGATGATCTTGTGGTCTTCCTACAGTGCCCTTCCCACCTGGATCTTTCAGGCCTTCAGTCTTGTTTGGATAAGATTGTTTCTTGGTTGACCTCCAATTACTGGTTCTGATCCCTTCTATCCATGGCCCTTTGGGTAATTGTACCAGCACCAGAGCGACTCAGGGTCCTTGTATATACCAAAGCGTCTGCAAAACATACATTGATGGATTCAGGTGATGAGCCTTCTTGGCGTCACATACATTATTATTTTTTACCACATGTTGTGCAGTGCTCCTCACATAGCCTGTGATAGTACAACCAGATTGAGGGGGAGGCTGAGTGGTGGGAATGCATTACACAGGCACAGGTGCTGTGTGAACTGAGGTGACCGTGGGGACAGAGAATAGTGACCTTTCTGTTGCTGGGAGGTGGGGATGGGCAGTGGAGTAAAGTAGGTGTGCCTCTAGGTGTCTCAGTGTACTTCAGTGAGCTGCTGCCAACATTTCCAGTATGTAGGCGTGAGGCAGGATGATAAGGGGGGGGGATCTAAAATGTGCAGCCCCTCATTTTAACATTTCAGTGGAGGGAGGACCCAAAATTATTTGTCATTGGATATTCTGTACATTCTGATTTCAGCAATGTTTTATGACGTGTATTGCAACAACAAAGAGACATCACTGTATGTGACCCTGCCTATGTATAATGGTTGCACATGAGTGGTGCTGTGATTTGGGGGGGGGGGGGGGGGGCAATGCTTCATACTCACCTTGCCAGGGTGCATCTGATGGATCTCTATGATCTCATGGAAATTTTTTTTTTTTGTTGGGGGGGGGGGGGGGGGGACACACAGATGGTGGTGTTTAAAATTTCAGGAGCTCTGCATCTGGCACTGTGGTATTTGGCTCCCTTTGCAGAAACTATGCATGACTGTGTACACTGAGGAATGGCTCCACGTGCAGAGGTATATATCACGTTTTGCACATGGAGGGAACATCTTGCTTTTGCCGAGGATGTTTTCTTGATACAGGATCAGTACCGCCATTGCACGTTTTGCATAGTTTATTTCTGATTGGCAGGAATTTTCGAACGTCTATGATGTTTGCAGCGCGTCCTCTTTCTGAATGTTTTTTTTCTATATTTTCAAATATCGGAAAACATATAGTTCTTTCTTCTATTATAGACCTGAGCTTTTAGACGTTTTTGATGCTAAGTACAGGTAGAGATATGGTGTTACTACAATTTGATATATCTGCTGCCTTTGCCACGGTTAATCATAATAAGCTAATTGCTATGTTATCAGAATTATATTTCACTGCTACTGTGCTTCAATGGTTCAGCTTTTTTTTTTTTAAATGAAAAATAGGCAATGCTTGGTTATTAAGGATGGTGTATCTTCTTTTTCTAGGTGGTCTCCCTCTGGAGTCCAACAGGGGTCTCCTATTTCTTCACTGTTATATAATATCTATATGAGCTCACTTGAAAATGTTAAACTGGAGACTGGTGTGAAACTCTTGTTGTGTGCAGATGATATTATTTTGTCGATTCCAGCAGACTTATCCCAAAATATTACTTTCTCTAGAATCAACCACTGTATGGAAAAAAATAGACATTGGTCCTTTTCTGTTATGGTTAGTGTAAATGTAGATAATATTCCCAGCTATATTATAAATTCAGATGGTTTTCAGTTGATGGTGAATAGAACTTCAAGAGTTTTGGGGTTATTCTAGATTCCGCTTCCATTTGCTTCAGAAGACTTTCTTCCAAGTTGAAAAACCTTTGATTAGGTCATTCTTATTTTATTCCTAATCATTTTAAGATGCTACTGCAGTTATTAATTCTATCACAACTGGACTACTGTAATTCCTTGTATATTGGAATTAATCAAAAGCAATTACAGAGATTGCAGTTGATTCAGAACATGGCAGCTAGGCTTATTTTCGTAAAGACAAATTTGATCATGTGTCTCCATTGTTGATTGATCTTCACTGGTTCCCGGTGAAAGCACAAACAGCTGTCAAACTATGTTGTTTTACTTTTAAATTTTAGAGGGTCCTGTCCAACTGATCTGACATTATTAATTACTTTCGTATGCCTTGTAGCGCTATAGAAGTGATAAGTAGTAGTAGTAGTACTTTGTTGGGTGACTTTAGTGATCAATGAACTTATACCTGTCTCATGATACAATTTCCCTCCTTTAGAGGTTAAATTGAAAGGTTTTCAGGAGAAGTCCATTAAATTTCAAATAGCAAAACTTTGGAATATAGTCCTAGTTGAAGTTAGATTATGTCCTTCCTATATTCATTTTTATAAACAATTAAAATCAGATTTGTTTTCAAAATTTTTGTTCTAAAACTGTAGTCATTTTGTTTGAGTTATAATTTATCACTGTAGTTCTGGACTGATGTGCTCCTTTTGGTTGTAATTGTTAACGTGCTCTGAACATAAATTTAGGTTTAGAAGCAGGCTATAAGTATCCATCACCATCATCATCAAATGTTATGTATTGCCATGTGGAAGGCCCCTGGTTCAGTCCACAAGTTGGGCCTTTTAATTCCCGGGTCATCTGGAGTCTGGGATACTACAAAGTGTTCACAACCCTGGGGGGAAAGGGGAAGTTTTGTCAGAGTGACACCTAGTGGCTGGATTCAGGGCCTGTGAGTGCGGGCTTTCAATGAGAAACTGGTGCATGTCCCCAGCTGAAGGCTTCACTGCAGTAATCAGACTAGGATTGGACATAAGCACTTGTATAGCTAAGCACCTCTATTTAGGCACCCCAAGGGCACATAGTAGGAACCTGGAATTAACGCACTCACACTTATGCAGCCATAGGGCTGGGGAAATGTCAGCACCTAAGTGTGGCAGGAACACTGCTAACTCCAGACTCCATTCCTTTTATCTTGCTGCACCATATGCCTGGAATAGACTTCCTGAGCTGGTACATCAAGCTCCATCTCTGGCCGTCTTCAAATCTAAGCTAAAAGCTCACCTTTTTGATGCTGCTTTTAACTCCTAACCCTTATTCACTTGTTCAGAACCCTTATTTTTCATCCTCACTTTAATATTCCCTTATCTCTTGTTTGTTCTGTTTGTCTGTCCTAATTAGATTGTAAGCTCCATTGAGCAGGGACTGTCTCTTCATGTTCAAGTGTACAGCGCTGTGTACGTCTAGTAGCACTATAGAAATGATAGTAGTAGTAGTCTCTGGGATTCCGGAATCTTGGTACACTTTGGGATTCCGGAATCTTGCTACGCTTTGTCCTTATCTCTTGTTTGTCCTGTTTGTCTGTCCTAATTAGATTGTAAGCTCTGTCGAGCAGGGGCTGTCTCTTCATGTTCAAGTGTACAGCGCTGCGTACGTCTAGTAGCACTTTAGAAATGATAAGTATAGTAGTAGTAGTAGTAGTAACACAAGCAACTCACAGGATTTTGTAAGTTGCATGTAATGCGTTTAAGAAAGGATTGAAAGAGGAACGTCTTCCAAGGTTGGCTACCTGATTGAGTACTGATCAATTTTAGAGTCCTTTAACTAAGCTGCGGTAAAAAGTGGCCTGCGGCGGTGTAGGCACGTGTTATTAGGCACGTGCCGGCCAGTTTTTACCGCATCTGCAAAAAGATTTTTTTTTAATGTGACGGGAAAAGGGCATGTGGTAAAACTGAAACCAGTGCACATCTAAAAATGGCCTGAGCCCCTAACGCCACCCATTGATCTAGCGGTAAGGGCTCATGTGCTACACGCACAGTGACCGGTCGGCGTGTGCCAACTGCCGATTACTGCCAAATGGCATGCAGGGGAGGAAATAACAAAAGAGAGGGAACGAAGTACAAACTAAAGTCCAAACAAAAAAAAACAGCACCACGGGCCTTTAAAATAAACACAGTTCTTTAATGATGAGCCTTGAAAAAAGACCCGACACGGGCCGTGTTTCGGTGACTAGCACCTGCGTCAGGGGTCACAGTGATGACGTGGAAAACTTGGGGAATAACTCGAATATATTCCTCTACAATATATTTCCTTACCCCATTCTCATATAGTAAAAGCTACAAAGCACCAAGGCACTTTCACTTTCTGTGTTCCATTTTTAAAGGCCCGTGGTGCTGGGTTTTTTTGTATGCAGGGGAGGAAATAAATAAATAATCATCCAGGCATTATGGGCGCGCCTCAAATCTGAAATTACCACCAGGGGGGCGTGCTGGCCTGGCAGTAGTCTCATTTGGGCACGCGCTGCATGAGCGTAGAGCCTACGTGGCTTAAAAAAAGGGCCCTTAGTTATTTGATTACACATGAAACCTTTATACATTGGGCTTGGCAAACTAGAAGAAACAGTAATTAGAATAGTTGTTAAATGTATTTTTAATAACGGCATATCATGCTATGTTGTGTTATATTTTAAAATTATTTAGGGGGTCCTTTTTATTAAGCTGTGGCAAAAAGTGGCCTTAGCATGCCCTTTCCTGCCAGTAAGACCATTTTGCCGCAGGGGTAAAATGGGTAATTTCAGATTTTTACATTAATGGCTACGCATTAATTTTCCCATTAGCGCATTGCTCCACTTTCTTAAGCTTAAGACAGTTTTTCTCCATGCTCTTATTATACCCACAAAGAGTAATTTATTTATTTATTACATTTGTATCCCGCACAATTCCCACTCATCGCAAGCTCTATGCGGCTTACATAGTAACAAATCAAATTAACAGACTTTAATCTACTCCATTTTGGGGGTTATGCATGAAGCACAATGTCAGGTTTCCCTAAAATGATCTTTCTGAACTGAATTAAATCAAATTTTCAGAGTGCAGTGTTTTTCATTATGAGCCACAGCCGATGCATGCAGTACTGGGATAAAATTGAAAGGTTTTCCGAGATCCGTACATCTGAATACTTTTTGCGGAGATGGGGAGAGGGGGAGGGGGGTCACTTTATAACTGCATGCATTAGTGAAAAATGTTTTTTAAAAGTGAAATCACAGGCGTACTTTTGCTTTGATAATTACCCCAGGAAAACTAAGTACTACTTATCATTTTTAAAGTGCTGTCAGGTGTATACAACACTGTACAGTCACGCGTTTACAGCTGCTATTTGTCGTTCATCATCTTTCTAAGGTAAAATATACACCTAAGTGTAATTCTCTAAAGAGCTGCCTTTATTTAGGTGGTAAGTACCCACATAAATGCTGACATTCAAGTCATTTATGTGTATGTGAACACATGCATGCTGGTGCTTGGACTTCATGCCAACGACGTCCAATTACTCCACTATATTGATCCAACAGACAATCAAATGATTCATGGTCTCAACTGTAATTTGATACAGATGACTAATTGGTTACAGCACAATAAACATATTCTCAACCCAAGAAATCAAGATGTGTTCTTTTTTCTAGTACACCAAAGGAAACCCTTGCACACCCTAGCCTTCTCAACACTATTGTCTCTAGACAATACTCGGTGTAATCCTTGATGAATCACTTTCCTTTCATTTTCAGAGCTCTAACATGATTAAAAGCTGTTTCTATAGACTCAGACAATTTCGTTCTATTCGCTCACTAATTGACCCATCAAAACTATTACATAAGTACATAAGTAATGCCACACTGGGAAAAGACCAAGGGTCCATCGAGCCCAGCATCCTGTCCACGACAGCGGCCAATCCAGGCCAAGGGCACCTGGCAGTTCCCAAACGTACAAACATTCTATACATGTTATTCCTGGAATTGTGGATTTTTCCCAAGTCCATTTAGTAGTGGTTTATGGACTTGTTCTTTAGGAAACCGTCTAACCCCTTTTTAAACTCTGCTAAGCTAACCGCCTTCACCACGTTTCCCGGCATTCTTTTGTGCATTCTCATGCATTCTTTCGTAACAAGTAAACTAGATTACTGTAACTCATTATACTTAGGCATGAAATCTGCTGATATCAGACGATTGCTAGTAGTTCAAAACATTGCTATTAAATTAATCAGCAGGGAAAAAAATAACAATCACGTCACTCCACTCTTGAAAGCAGCCCATTGGCTTCCTTTGCCTCACCGCATCATTTATAATACTATTATTAGTTTACAAAACTCATTTATCCAGCGAGACATCCATCTTTCACATTTACTGACCCCTTACTCTAAGGACCGAACCCTTCGACCTTCCTTTCAAAATCTACTGGCGATCCCATCTTTTTGGCAGATTAGACATGAACATACTAGGAAAACAATCTTTTCAGTTCAAGGGCATGAACATTGCAATACATTTTTATGTATTTATTTATGACATTAATATCCCACATTAGCCCAAGTAGAACTCGGGTTCATATGGCTTACAACACATAATAATTAAAAAGCATGAACGTTTAAACTATTAATAGAAAGTAAAATACATCATATAATGTTAGTCCAGTAAAACTTGAGTTAGGAGCAAATGTAATGAAATACTTAAGGGTCATTTTACTAAGCAAGTGCAAAAAGTGGCCTGTGGTAATGTGGGCACATGTTTTTGGTGTGTCCAGGCCAGTTTTTACTGCATCTGGGGAAAAGGGCTTTTTCAGTGGGCCAGGAAAAGGGTCTGCAGTAAAACTGAAATCAGTGTGCGTCTATTTTGGCCTGAGCCCTTAACGCCACCCATTGATCTAGCGATACGCCAAGCCCCTCCCTGCCCGTCTTCAAGTCTTGCTTAAAGCCCACCTCTTCAATGCTGCGTTCGGCACCTAACCCTTACCGTTCAGTGAATCCAGACTGCCCCAATTTGACTGCCCCTATCGGACCGACCGTTCACTTGTCTATTAGATTGTAAGCTCTTTAGCAGGGATTGTCTCTTTGTTAAATTGTACAGCGCTGCGTAACCCTAGTAGCGCTCTAGAAATGTTAAGTAGTAGATAAGGGCTCACGCATTGCACACATGGCGACCGGTCGGTGCATGCCAACTGCCGATTAATGCCGGAAACGCCGCACATGCTAGGAAATAAAAATATAATTTCCTGGTGGTATGGGCGAGTGCCAAATCTGAAATTACTGCCGTGGGGGCACTCTAGCCTGGCAGTAGTCTCATTTTAGTGCATGCCTACCATGCCTTCGTATAAGGGCCCCTTAATGATTTAAGCTAGATAATTGAAACATGGAGGAAAAAGGTAAGGGCTAGGATTAGCTGAGAAAGACAGGAGTAGAAGGAGGTGGGATGAAGTAACATAGTAGATGACGGCAGAAAAAGACCTGCATGGTCCATCCAGTCTGCCCAAGACAAACTCATATGTGTATACCTTACCTTGAATTTGTACCTGTCTTTTTCAGGGCACAGACTGTATAAGTCTGCCCAGCAGTATTTCCCGCCTCCCAACCACCAGTCCCGCCTCCCATCTCGGCTCTGGTACAGACCGTATAAGTCTGCCCTCCCCTATCCTAGCCTCCCAACCACCACCCCCTCTTCCCCCACCTGCTCCGCCACCCAATTTCAGCTAAGCTTCTGAGGATCCATTCCTTCTGCACAGGATTCCTCTATGCATATCCCACGCATGTTTGAACTCCATTACCGTTTCATCTCCACCACCTCCCGCGGGAGGGCATTCCAAGCGGGAATGAGTTTATTTGAGAAGGGTACTTATTTCCTTAAAAGCTACTACTACTACTCGCTTCAAGCATTTGCAATACAACAATGATACAGAAAGGAGTCTGTTCACACTACGTACTCAGCAGGGAAGGAAGTGAGAAAAATGGGGGGAAAAAGACCTCAGAAAAAGGTGACACACAGCAAAACTGCTGGAATTAGTTCAAAAAAGAAACGTCACCATCACTCCTTTAATCATTGGTCTCAAAAAAGCCCCCGATCCTCCCTGTGCGTAGAATTTGTTTGTTTTTTGAAATTTGCTCAAATGTGCTTCAACAACCAAGTTGTAAGGTCTAAAAAAAAAGAAAAACCACTTAGCTGGCTGCAACGTCTAGGACAGGCATCCACACCCGACGGACCCGTTTCACCGAGGGGCTTCTTCAGGGGCTAAGGACGCCACCTCCAGGTTGACAATCACTGCTCCAGTGGGTCTGTACAAAGACCTATAACGCAATGCAAGAATAATTGAATAAATAATCATCCTTACACGTGTAATCCACTTGCCCTGCTTGATAAAACCAAAAGAACTGAAAACAATGTAAGCCCAGGCAATACATACTCATTGAATCTGCCTGGCTCAGGCTCCAAGCTCAGCCACTGCACAGAGTGCCTCAAAAAACGACGCCCTCGAATACCCCAAGCGCCCACAAGTACGTCACAATAGCCAATCTGCCGTAATGGCTGCAGCTGATCAAAAAAAACAACTGTCTTAATCACCAACCAATCACAGTGGTTAAGCTTTTAAATGGACACTCAAGGCATGTAACAGCAAGCCACATACAGAGCTGTAATGGCAAAAAGTGAACAACAAAGGTGTAAAAACCAAAGATGCAAAACATGAAAAATACAGAGAGTGAAAAATACAAAATAGGAGAATAAGAAAAATAAAAAATAAGAATCGCAAAAATGAATGTATAGTCCCAAACAGACGTACACCCCAAGCACATCAAACTCCCTGCACACTCAAAAGAATACAGTCCAATCTATTTTGGAATTCAAACCCAAGGGCTCCACAGACTGTAGATGAAATATCCAACGTTGTTCCAGTTTCAATAGACATCTGTACAAATGCCCCCCATGTGTCCAGGGAACACACAATCGATCACTCTGACAACAAAATCGTCCAGGGTATGAAAAATGACTGACAAGGAGACACCAAAGGCGCGCCTACTCTTCGCCTCTAGATATTTGGAGAAGGTAGGAGCTGGCAGACCATGAGCGTATGCAGATGCTCAAGGCCCCACTCTGGCCAGATGTGCAATGCCTCTTCTTATGCAGCTTGTTGAGTTGTGAGGTAAGCAAATAAGCAGCTCACAGGAGAGGAAGGCAGGGAAGGAAAATTTTGTGGGTACCTGTGGCTTCCCCATTCCAATGCCTTTGACTTAAGTGGCATAGCACATAAATGCAAGGGGAGGGCTCTCACTTATGCACAGAACTTACAGAATATTGCAAATTAAGTACATCCTCCCAACATTTTGGCACCTCCACATATGCCAGCCCTATGGCTTGTGTATGTACGAGTACATAAATGTTATACATGCTAATACTAGGTTAGAGTAGAATCAAATTGAGGATGCTCAGTTCATGCACAAACTGAGTCATGCACAAACTGAGCATGCTTGGGGAGTGCAAGCATTGGTCGCTGGAGGTACCCCACTGATTTCCTCAAAACTGAGGCAGTACGAGGAGGAAGGAGGTGACTCAGGAAGTAGATTTCATCAACTGGTGGGGTTTCAGCTACCCCAACAGCCATTGAAGAGGTACTGTAGCTTTTGGTGGGGGGACTTCACTCATTCTCTGTCATGTGCCCCCATGTCTTCACCCGTTCACTTTCTCTCCTTGTGCCCCCGTGCCTTCACCCATTCTCTCTCTCTCTCTCTCTCTGCGCACTCCTGTGCCTTCACCTGTTCTCTCTCTCTCTCCTGCACCCTTCTGAGCCTTCACCCATTCTCTCTCTCCCTGCACCCCCTGTGCCTTCACCTTTTCTCTCTCTCTCTCCCTTACCCTTCTGAGCCTTCACCCGTTCTCTCTCCCTGTGCCTCCCTGTGTCCCCATAACTTCACCCATTCTCTCTTCCTGTGCCTCACTCATTCTCTCTCCCTCCTTGTGCCCCCTTGTCCTTCACCCATTCTCCTCTCCATCCATGTGTCTCCTTGTGCCTTAGAACAGCAACCCCCAGATCAGGCAAGAAACCCCCTATAAGTGTAACTACAGTCCAACTCAAAAAGTGGGGGTGGACCATGGAGTCTCGCCAGCCTAAGGTTGATTGAAGTAACTTTATTTGCTCCAAATACATGTATTTGGTGCAAATAAGTTACTTCAATCAACCTTCGGCTGGAGAGACTCCTTGGTCTAACCTTGTGCTTTCACCCATTTTCTCTCTTCTCTAATATGCCTCTCCTGACTGTGTTTTCCCCTCAATTTTCCCAGCCCTCCCGTGTTCTTCCTTGCTCCTCCTGCTGCCATCCTCTCCAACTGTGGCCAGTGGCTCTCCCCCTGCCCTCCCAGTTTTAACTAATCAGGTATCTTGTAGTAATCTCACCCTGCAGCAGCCAGCAGCCTATTGAAATGCTGCCTTGGCCTGCACCAGGCCTTTGCTTCTGACCCGGAGTTCCTTTCTGGACATAGGAAGTTGCATCAGAAGGGGGCAGGATGGGTTAGAAGGAAAGACCCGTGGGCAGTCAAGGCAGCATTTTAATATACTGCTGGCTGCTGCAGGGTGAAGATTTACTGCCAAGACAACTAACGAGGTCTGCAAGCGGTCCCAGAGGGAAGCAAGAGATGCCAGACTGGGCAATCATTAAAGATTAATGTGTTAATCGCAGTGTCTATCCGATTAACGTGCAGCCCTAGATTCTGCCAGTCATGTTTCTATGTTTCTATGAATGGAGACAGCCAAGTTGTGACAAAAGGCCACAGGAGTCAAATTTACAAGGAATTTACAAGGAATCTTCATTAAAAATGACCTGACATGGCCAAGTTTCGGCTGATGCCTGCATGGGGAGGGGGGGGGGCTTAATAACTTTTAAAGTAAGGTTCATGTATGGAATATGGAGTGGAGGAGTGGCCTAATGGTTAGTGTAGCAGATTGCAGACCTGGAGAACTGGGTTCATTTCCCACTGTTGCCTGATGGTCAGCAGTGGGTTGAAATCCAGGGGAACCAGGTTCAATTCCTCCTGCAGCTCTGTGTGACCCTGGTCAAAGCACTTAACCCTCCATTTCCCCAGGTACAGCTAAGGACAGACCTAGTACCTGTAAAATGAGTCTGTAAACTGCTTAGGTCTAAGCAGTATAAATACTTGAATGTAAGCTTTTGGTTGGAGTGTTTCTCATGCAGACAAAACACCCAAATACTCAGGTTCTTAACTGAAAAACACAGCAGTGCAACATTTGACAAGAGAAAGCTGGCTCAGCTCGCTCAGAGGCTGTTGAGTTTGTAATCTGATCACACACACCTTCTCCCGTGTTGCTGCTGATAAAGGAGAAAACTGAATATTTGGATATTTTGTCTGTATGAGACCTCCAGCCTTTTCCACCCCTTGGCTGTCTCCTCTCCCCTTTGTGGTGGCTTCTTTTGCAGAGCATGGGGTTTTTCTTTTCTTTGTTTGACCACAGTATTACCCAGGAGGTGGCCTAGTGGTTAGGGATTGGACTTTGGTCCTGGGAACTGAGGAACTGAGTTTGATTCCCACTTCAGAGGCACAGGCAGCTTCCTTGTGACTCTGGGAAGTCACATTAACCCTCCATTGCCCTGTAAGCCGCATTGAGCCTGCCATGAGTGGGAAAGCGCGGGGTACAAATGTACACAAAAATAAAATAGATACTATTGAGATTCTACATGGATATGTTGCTACTATGCGGAGGGATTTCTACATGGAATGTTGCTGATGTTCCACTAGCAACATTCCATGTAGAAGGCTGCGCAGGCAGCTTCTGTTTCTGTGAGTCTGATGTCCTGCACGTACGTGCAGGACGTCAGACTCGCAGAAGCCTGCGCTGACACATTGGGTGATCCGCAAGGGCCCGACTAGTTGACTTCTACTTGGAATGTTGCTAGTGGAATAGCAGAACAGCAATAACATCCCTTAAAAGTATGATTTGTTACAGATAGATTCTAGCATTGAAATAGCAGCATAGTATAGGAATATTGGGATCAGAAGACAAAGCAAGGGATTGCATGGACATTTTTCTCAGCGTACACTTTAGAAAATCTGGTATTTCAAAATCTGGAGGAGTGGCCTAGTGGTTAGGGTGGTGACTTTGGTCCTGAGGACTGAGTTGATTCCCACTTCAGGCATCAGGCAGCCCTTGTGACTCTGGGCAAGTCACTTAACCTCCATTGCCCCATGTAAGCTGCATTGAGCCTGCCATGAGTGGGAAAGTGCGGGGTACAATGTAACAAAAAAACAACAAACTATGCCAACAGTCTGAAGAGTGTTTATATTACTAGGGTCACAGTATAGTCACATTCATTCTAATAGTGATTAAAACCAATAATCCATCCATAATGCTAATTAGCAACATGTTAGTTTTTACCCTCCTAATTTCAAACTTAAAATGTCTTCCTTTCCCCCATAGGGATGTATAACACCCACAGTCATATGTGATATGAAATAAGCATATTTAATCCTGTCTTTATCATTTTCATAACAGACATAAGAACATAAGAGTAGCCATACTGGTCCCTACCATGGTCCATCTTGCCTACTACTACTATTTAGCATTGTCTATAGCGCCTCAAGGCTTAACGCAGCGCTGCACAAACATAGAAAAAGACAGTCCCTGCTCAAAGAGCTTATGTATCCTGTCTCCGAACAGTGGCCAAACCAGGTCACAAGTACCTAGCAGAAACCCAAATGTGGCAACACTCTATACTACAAATCCCAAGGCAAGCAGTTACCTCCCATGTCTGCCTCAATAGACAGACTATGGACTTTTCCTCCAGGAACTTGCCTCCAAACCTTTTTTAAACCCAGATACTCTAACCGCTGTTACCACATCCTCCGGCAAAGGGTTCCAGAGCTTAATTAATTCATTGAGGAAAAAATATTTCCTCCTATTTGACTTACAGTATTTTATTTGTTTTAAGAACACTTATTATTCATTGATAACAGAATTTTATCCACATAAATTACTTCTCTAAAATTACTCTCCAAAACTACAGTAAAACAGATCTCAAATGAAGCTGACATCCAAATGCAGATGTGGACTGTCCACATGTGGACAAAACATATTACAAATACAATGTCAGAACAGATAAAAAAAGGTCTTATGCCCCCACTCACAAACACTCACCTTGGTTTTCTCCAGACACCATTCACACACATAAATGATTAAATACTGCCAATTAAATGAGTTATTGCATGTTTCTTATGATAATGACATTACCCCCCTTTTGAGCTGGAGAAAGGTTAGTAAGGGACTGAAATGCAGTGCTAGTGGAAGGGAGGGTAGGAACCCACTACGAGACGAAAAGGACCTTATGCGACCAGTTTTCCCTTGCAGATGACAGGGCATAGAAGAAAATACTGATTTAATTGCACCTGGCTACTGTGATGGCTCCTGTTTTAATTAGAGGCTTAGAAGACCATTTGCTAGATAGGCTAAAAGCAAAGTAAACACATCACTAGGAGAACGTATGTTCTTACAGTCACTATGACAAGCAATCTTTGGACCCACAAATGTATTAAAATATTGAAAGGTATTAATCCGCAAACAAACCTTTTCCGGAGACAGGAAGGTGGTAGAACTAGAGAACATGAACTGAGGGCTCTTCAGCTTGGAGAAAAGGCGGCTGAGGGGAGATATGATAGAGGTCTATAAATAATGAGTGGAGTTGAACGGGTAGATGTGAAGCGTCTGTTCACGCTTTCCAAAAATACTAGGACTAGGGGCATATGATGAAGCTACAATGTAGGTAAATTTAAACGAATCAGGGAATGGTTTTCTTCACTCAATGTGGTAATTAACTCTGGAATTCGTTGCCAGAGAAGTGGTAAAGGCGGTTAGCTTAGGCGGAGTTTAAAAAAAAAGGTTTGGACGGCTTCCTAAAGGGAAAGTCCATAGAACGTTACTAAATGGACTTGGTGAAAATCCACTATTTCTGGGATCAGCAGTATAAAATTGTTTGTACTTTTTGTGTGATCTTGCTGGTGTAATTTGTGACCTGGATTGGGCACTATTTGAAACAGGATGCTGGGCTCGACGGACCGTTGGTCTTTCCCAGTATGGCAATACTTATGTACTGTATGGCCCCTAAAATCACTTATAATAATTAACAAAATTATTGCGCATTGTAAAAATTGGATAAAAGACTCGGATAACCATCCCACTGCTTTAAATGCACTAAAGAGTGTCAGATCAATCACCAGTCAAAAACTTAGATTCTCCACTGTGACTTTAAAACAGCACCAGTGCTAAAAGAAAGATATCAGATTCAACTTAAGTAATTGTGCCACAAACATATATGTCGGTCCTGTTGCCCGTCAATACCAGCATTCTCAAAGCTTCATCAGGGAACTCACAGTCTCTGGAGAGGGGAAAGGGAAATGCTGGTCCCCTGGGAGGTGGTTTTCATGTCATAGAAAAGTATTTTCTCTGTCCCTAGTGGGTTCACAATCTACGTAGTGTAGTTATACATGAACATTTTATCGACAATAAAAAGTAGGTACAAAGTTACTCTGCACTACTCTGGCAGTTTTTAAGAGGAAGCTTTGTAGTTTCTCTTGGAAAACTGGTCGTGGAATTTGTAACTGTGCAGGTTTTCTGAGAATTACCCCCCTTCATGCTGCAAGGTACCTCGCTACTACTGTTTCCCAAAATGACTTTATTCTTTTCTTTTTTTGTATAGGTTTAATTCTGCTAAAATCTTTTCCCTACTGGTGAGCAAATAGTGTAAATAAGAACTCCAGATTAGTCATGAAAATGGATCTTTGCGATTTTGTCATATTTAGCTTTACACTTGTGTAAGAGTAAGAAAAGCTTGCTGAAACAAAGCCTTGTGTTCTGCTCTACTAAATAGCACTCTGACAATAACTGGCATTTGAACAATCTGTCTCCAGTTTTCAGAATCTGCTTAAGGGGGACCAGTCTCGGCATTAGCATCCATATTGGGGAGGGCACTCTCTACTACGTCTACCTAAAATATATCTATAGAGAAATCAATGTTTTTAAAATGTACATATTGTCCAAATCGAAAATACGACACTGGTCCTCTATAAGCAGTTTCTGAAAACTGGAGGCAGTGTAACGGACACGTGCAAGTGGCATTTGGTACGCGCAGGTCATTACCACCCGGGTACTGTCTGAGTCTTTAAACGCTAGGTCAATGGCTGGCGGTAAGGTCTCAGACTCAAAATGGACACGAGCAATTTTCGTTTTGCCACACGTCCATTTTCGGAAAACATTTTTAAACAGGCATTTTTTTGTAGGTGCGCTAAAAAATAATTCTGCGCCGCACTACCAAAACACGTCTACACTACTGCAGGCCATTTTTCAGCACACCTTAAGTAAAAGGACCCCTGAGATAAGTGTTTATGACCATCCTTGTATTGCATTTTGTTTTACCATTTAAAGATTGGTTTGTTGAATGATTTTTGGATTTTGGACAGTTTATACAGTATGGAGGTATTTTGACCAATGATTACTGTTTTAACTGTGTGCAAGTGGTTTATCGACACTGTGACTAAGTAGGTCTATTGTGATTTTGGCCACTGTGATGCAAGGTTCCACATTAGGAGTCACCGACCAGCAAAGGGATCTAGGCGGCGTTGTTGACTGAATGTTGAAACTGTCTGCTAAGCCACTCCTGAACTGGGAATATCCGCAGGAGCATAACCGGCTTGTTTTCCCACTGAATACTTCATGGGTAGCCAAATTAAGTACTATTTAACCAGCTGAATATCAGGGGGAATGCACCTAAGTCATATAGTGTTGCGACTGCAAGGGGGGGCATTAACATTGGAGGAGCATGGACTTTACCATGGGCGTTTCACTCTCGTGACGCAAGCAACTTATAGAATTCCATCAGTTGTGGCACATTGCAAGGCCATTGAAGTATGCCCACGTATGCCTCCTGTTTACATGGCGTAAGTGACTGTACCAACCATAGGCGCCCGGTATAAGAGGCTTGGGGAGGCTAAGCTCCCCAGCCGCAACCCCAAGCGTCTCTCTCGTCATCCTCCCCCCCCCCGCCAATGCAGCATCTATCCCGCTCACTCCCTCTCTGGGTCCCTCTAATTTGATTTAGATCACCCATCGCTGCTGGTAGCGGCACGCCAACATCGTACTACAGCCTTGGGCTTCGGGGCTTCGGCATGAGTGTGGCCCGCGCCGCCTCTGACCAGCCTTCCTTATGAGGCGTCCAGCCTCTCACGGAAGCAGGAAGTTTGGTCAGAGAAGGCGGGGCACGTCATGCCGTCAGTCTGAAGAGCCCTGAGCAAGCTGTAGTACGATGAGGCGTGCCGCTACCGTGCAGCGATGGACGATCTAAATCAATTAGAGGAACCACATGGAGGGAGTGAGAGGGATAGATGCTGCATCATTGGGGTGGGGGAAGAGAGAGAGCCTGTCAGTAGCGACGATCTGATCAAATTCAGGGACTGCAGGGAGGGAGCAAGATGGATAAATGCTGCTTTCAGGGGGGGGGACGAGGGAGAGGGATAGACACTGCAATGGGGGGGAGAAACAAGGGAGATATTGCTGGACATGAGTGGATGGAGGGGAGGGGCAGGGGAGAGAGGAGAATTGCTGGAGGATTGGATGGAGGAGAGGGCAGGGGATAATGGAGGGTTGCTGGACCATGGATGGAATGGATGGATGGAGGGGAGGGGAGGGCAGGGGAAGAGAGGAGAATTGCTGGACATGGATGGATGAATGGGGGTAGGGGAGAGAGGAATTTGGTGGATATGGGTGGATGGAGGAGAGGGCAGGGGAGAATGGAGAGTTGCTGGACATGGATGGATGGGGGAGGGCAGAGGAGAGGAGAATTGCTGGACATGGATGGATGAATGGGGGCAGGGGAGAGAGGAAATTTGCTGGATATGGATGGATGAGGAGAGGGCAGGGAAGAAAGGAGAAATGTTGGACAAGGATGGAGGGAAGGAAAGACAAGGAAAGATGCACACGGATGGAGTGGAAGGGAGAGAGAGAGAAATGCTGGACATGGATGGAGGGGAGGGAAGACAGAGGAAGTACATGCACATGGATGGAGGGGAGTGGAGTGAGGAGAAATGCTGGATATGGATGGAGGGAGGGGAAATTGCTGAATTTAAGGGCTGGATTGGAACACTTTGAGGGCAGATGTTGAAACTGGAGAGGATAGGGACAGGGCTACAGATGGTAGACAGGACGCATAAGGGGACCGAAGAATGGTGGACATGGTGAAAGAAAAAATATCAAATGGAAAGAAGACACTGCATAAAACAGAAGACACTGGGACCAAAGCTAATAGAAAAACTAAATGCTCAGACAGCAAAGGTAGAAAACATTTAATTTAATTCAGAATTTATTAATTGGAATATCTCCAGCTTTTGGAAATGTGCATCTGTGATTTTGCATGCAAGTTTCAATTTTTCTAGTATTGCTGGAGCATGCTGAGACTGACGTCTTGAGGAAACTTTCCAGTTCCAAAAAAAAAGACGTAAATTTTGCTTTCATATCTGTTGTGTCATGTGTTTTTTCATGTGTGATCAAGATGCATATTCTGCTAGCGTGTAGTATTGCAGCCCTTTTTGTTTTGTTTTTTGTTTCACTAGGTTGTGTACTGGTGTTTTAGAGCCAGGTGTAATTATAATGCTGCCTTCCAACGCATAAGGTGTAGCTCGTCCTGTCCTTGGAATTAGTGCTGTTATGGTTTGGTAAGGTTATGAGTGTGTTTTTGCACATGTTTGTGTAGTGTTTGCAGTGGAGAGATTGTGTGTTGGCCTTCCTGAGGTGGCACCAAAACAGCAGAAAGGGTGTAGAGCCTAAATCATGACACACTACCTCTTGAAGGATCTACATATGGTTGTAATAAAAGGAGCTCATTGTGAACACTATCCACCCTAAAAGGGTGTTTGTGGCTCTACATGAGAATTGTGATATTATCAGTGCATTTTTCTAGCAAAAAAGGTGCTGGCACTCAAATACCTGGTCACCCTTCAGGTGATCACTGAGGGACCCACCCCACAATAGCCAGGTCCCCTGCAGCCAGTCACAGACTCTATGACAAGACAGAATTGGTGTGTAGAGTCTGAGCTCTTTCATTAACATTTGAAGACCATGGGTCAATTTTAGCAGACAATGGAAAAGGTGCCGATACTCAGTACCCCAAGTACCCCCTCAAAACAAGCCCTGGATATTATGATCCCTTGTTTCATATTGTTGACGGTCTGCATTTTCCGTATGGTGGTATATTGGTGTATTAGGTCTGCCCAGTGTAAATTTATGGTACAGCAAGGTTATGAGTGTGTTTTTGCACAAAGTTGTGCATAGTGTTTGCAGTTGAGCGATTGTGGTTAGTATATGCTTTGAGCAACCACTTTATTCTTTGACATATGATACATATCTAATATCTAAATTTAATAAAAGGTATTAATTGTGATTATTTATTTTATCTTTTTCCGTGTGTTGTCAGACAATTATGGATGTAAGCCCCGCCCCTGGCCTCACCCCTAACCCCACCCCCTTTAGCCTCCCCAAACAGTTGGGCCACCGACCGCCTATGGTACCAACCATTAGGCACAGCCATTACATAGTAACACAGAGGGCATAATCGAATGGGGGCGCCCATCTATAAGGTCGGCCATCTCTAATGAGGGCCCCGTAAAGCGGCGTACCTGACCGTATTAGCGAAACAAGATGGGCCGCCATATTTCGTTTCGATAATACGATCGGAGCCGGCCAAATCTCAACATTTGGGCCACCCTTAGAGATGGCCGCCATTGGTTTTCGCCGATAATGGAAACTAATGGCGGCCATCTCAAAACCGGCCAAATCCAAGCCATTTGGTTGTGGGAGGAGCCAGCTTTGTAGTGCACTGGTCCCCCTCACATGCCAGGACACCAACTGGGCACCCTAGGGGGCACTGCAGTGGACTTCACAAATTGATCCCACGTGCATAGCTCCCTTACCTTGTGTGCTGAGCCCCCAACCCCCCAACCCCCATTCCCCCAAAACCCACTACCCACAACTGTACAACACTACCATAGCCCTTAAAGGGTAACGGGGGACACCTAGATGTGGGTACAGTGGGTTTCGAGTGGGTTTTGTAGGGCTCCCACTTAGCACGACAAGTGTAACAGGGGGGGGGGCCTGGGTCCGCCTGACTGAGGTGCACTGCAGTACCCACTAAAAACTGCTCCAGGGACCTGCATAGTGCTGTGATGGAGCTGGTTATGACATTTGAGGCTGGCATAGAGGCTGGCAAAAAATGTTTTTAATTTTTTTTGGGTGGGAGGGGGTTGGTGACCACTGGGGGAGTAAGAGGAGGTGACCCAATTCCCTCCGGTGGTCATCTGGTCAGTTTGGGCACCTTTTCAAGGCTTGCCCATGAACAAAAAGGGACCAAGTAAAGTCAGCCAAATTTTCGTCAGGGCCTGCCTTCTTTTATCCATTATCGGCCAAGGACGGCCATCTCTTAACCCACCCCTGTCCCGCCTTCGGTACACTGCCGACACTCCCCCTTGAATTTTGGCCGGCCCTGTGACGGAAAGCAGTTGAAGCCGGCCAAAATCGGCTTTCAATTATACCGATTTGGCCGGCCTTAGGAGAAGGCCAGCCATCCCGATTTGTGTCGGAAGATGGCCGCCCTTCTCCTTCGAAAATAAGCAGGATAGTAACATAGTAGATGACGGCAGAGAAAGACCTGTACAGTCCATCCAGTCTGCCCAACAAGATAAAACTCATATGTGCTACTTTATGTGTATACCTGACCTTGATTTGTATCTGCAGACCGTAGAAGTCTGCCCAGCACTAGCCCTGCCTCCCAACCAATAGCCCTGCCTCCCACCACCGGCTCTGCCACCCAATCTCGCTCTGCTAAGCTTTTGAGGATCCATTCCTTCTGAACAGGATTCCTTTATGTTTATCCCACTCATATTTGAATTCCGTTACCGTTTTTATCTCCACCACTCCGCAGGAGGGCATTCTAAGTATCCACCTTCTGTCCGTGAAAAAATACTTCCTGACATTTTTCTTGAGTCTGCCCTCCTTCAATCTCATTTCATGTCCTCTAGTTCTACCGCCTTCCCATCTATGGAAAAGGTTCATTTGCGGATTAATACCTTTCAAATATTTGAACGTCTGTATCATATCACAGGATCACAGGCACAGGATTTATGCTAATATTCTATAATGGCGTAGGCGTGCCCCAAAGTCATTAGAAAATTGACACTAAGCATGCCTCTTTGTGGCACCTAAAATTAGGAATCTCAAAATAAAATATCTTTCTCCAGAACTCCAAGTATCACTAATCTTATCAAATACATCTTTTCAAGTGGAAAGAAGTGGAGAAAAGATCTATGGGCCAGATTCTCTGTATGGCGCCTAAAAAATCCAAGTGGAACTATTTATTTATTGCATTTGTATCCCACATTTCCCACCTTTTTGCGGGTTCAGTGTGGCTTACAATATGAGTTGAATGTTGGAAATACAATTTGTTACAGATAGTTATGGATTATATTATGCAGGGTTATGCGAAACAATTGAGGGTGTTAAGGAATGTAATAATGGAACATAGGCATTGCAACTTTGGAAGGAAACATTGGAGCTTAGGGGCGATAGAAAGACATGGTTATATGGTATATAACGTTCTGTGAGTAAAGGTATGAGTGGTGATAATACGGGAATGGGAGTTCCGAGGTGAATGTACGATGCATTAGTGAACAGTAAGTGTGGACTTTATGTGTTTTTTCTTTCCGTAGACTTGTTCGAAAAGATGAGTCTTCAATAATCTGCGGAAGGAAGATTGCTCGTTGGTTGTTCTTAGGTTGCGCGGCAGTGTATTCCAAAACTGCGTGCTCATGTGAGAAAAGGTTGACGCGTGTAATGTTTTGTATTTCACGCCTTTGCTATTGGGGAAGGGAGGTTAAGGAAGCGTATTCTGTAAGATTTAGGCATGGTTTATAGAGTACTAGCCGTTGAGCCCATTAAAACGGGCTATTGGATCGACGCTGCCCCCTCCCCCCGAGGTCGCTGCTGGCCCCTCCCCCCGTTCACCACTACCGGTACCCCCCCCCCGAGTCGCCGCCGACGACCCATTTCTTCGCTATTCAACTTACATCTCCGGAGCAGGCAGATCACCTGAGCTCCCGTCGGCCTTCCTCTCGCCTGTGTCCCGCCCTCGTGTGACGTAACGTCAGCGAGGGCGGGACACAGGCAGGGAAGGAAGGCCAATGGCAGCTCAGCTGATTTGCCTGCTCCGGAGATGTAAGTTGAATAGCGAGAGAGACGGGCCGGGTGGAGGGGTGGCGGCGGCGGCGACTCCGGGGGGGGGGGGGTGTACCAGTGGCGGCGACCTTGGGGGGGAGGGGGGAGCGGTGGCGACCTCGGCGGTTCCCTCCCCTTTGCGCAGTTTCCCTCTCTGTCCCGCCCCCCCGTCAACGTATTGAGGGGGGACGGGACAGAGAGGGAAGTCTACTGCGCATTTGCGAGTGAGTACGGTCACTCGCCGTTTATATGTTTGATACTTAGTCGACACTGTAGCGCCTAAATCTATGTGCAACCATTTACGCTAATAAAAACTGGTGTAAATTCAGTTGCTTAGATTTAGGCGCACTGACCCATATTCTGTAATTATGCATGGAAATTTTGGAACTCTCATAAACATGTCCATAAAACACCGAACAATGAAACACAACAATTAAACTAGGAACGGACAATACCTAATTTCTTAGCCGCATATCCTGCCCCATGCAACCTGCAAGGGGCGAACCACACCTGATCTATTCAATTGTACTATATATCCGTATTTGTTCACCCGGAGTCTTCCAATGTGGTATATATCATTCAGTGTACAAAATGTAACGAAGGATGCTATATTGGAGAAACAGGCCAGATGCTTAAGACAAGATTCAATTTACATAGACATCATATGAACAATACTGGTGCCAGCAGGGTTCCCACGCCTGTTGGTCAACATTTTACAGGACCAGGACACTTGTACCCAGTGACTTCACAGTGAGAATCCTGAAGGTAACTTTAAAACCATACAAGAACGTAAGACCTTTGAAGTCAGAATTGATTGAATACTTTAACACCCAACCAGAAAGGACTTAACAAGGATCTGGGGTTCCTAGCCCATTATAAACCATTAAAGCTGTATGTCTCTGTTGATCACCCTCCCCTCATCTATCCACACCCATCCTGTTAGAATATCAATGATATGCTTTGATGTCCCCATGCACCTTCTCTACCCACCCCCCTCCTCCCACCCTGTCAGACTGTCATAGTAATGTTGAATGTTTTCACTTATATACACTGTCAGCTAGCACATTTGCTTATTTCCGATCTGAGGAAGAAGGGCAACCTTCGAAAGCCTAATCAAGAAATGTATTAAGTTATGTCCAATAAAAAGGTATCATCTTATTTTCTTTTCCATGTTTTATTTTGTTTGATTTCTATTGATAACCTTAAGAGTGGACTAACACGGCTAACCACACACCTCTACTAGCCATTATCAATAAATTGTTTCCCCTAGTTGGAAATACATCAGCCTCCCCCAGTTGTGTTCTTTGTTCTTGTTTTGTGCTTTGGGAGCAGACTTCTACTTTTTTTCATCAAATTAAATATAAATCCAGAAGGTTCCAACTAAACGATTGCTTCTATTGGGAGACGTGATTGTATCTGCTATATACTGCCCCTTGTGACAAAGGCCTTGCAATTCACTGGAGACCTTTTAACCCGCTCTTTGAATTGCAAAGGCTTCTTCCAGATTGCACTTCTGTTGAATACCTGGAAGACAACCTCTCCACAGGCCAGTGAATAAACGGTATGCGAAACAAATCTACAATGAGCTACATCTTGAGTCCAAATGTTTCTCATTGTGTCCCTATAAATCTTCACAATAGAACCAGTTCCACCTACACTGTAATCATCTTTTACCTAGAATTGTTTTTGGCCAGCTTCATCAGAACATAGGGTGACGACCATAACCTCTGTGAAGGTCCATCAATGCTAAACCCCCATTAGAGATGGTCTTGCTTTTCTTAACACTGGATTTGACAACAACGTTGCTGAAAACATTTGCATTAAACATATTGTACAATTTTATTTTAAAAGACAGGGAAAAAACAACAAATGAGCATTTTGAAGACTCTGTCCTCTTCCTTGAAAGCGAGTTGTGGGAGTGTTTTTGCTGAAATGAAAAAGCTGGTATCCATGTATTTCTAGATTTCAATTTTGAAAGCTATAAAGCTTTCTATAAATTGAAATTCAGTTCAATTATCTTGTTTTGTGTGTATGTGTTTTTTAAGATAATGAATCTTCAGGGATAATACGTGTCACCTTCATATTAATGAATGAGTAAGAGATCATGAGGCACTCAAAGCGCCCCTGATTTTCAATCAAGTTTCAGAACAAATCTGGATCTTAGAGTGAAGTATTTTTGTTTAGTATTTGGTGAGTCACAGTGTTGCAGGCTTCGTTGTGCATTTGCAAGTCAGTAAATCTTCAAAAAAAAGAAATGGGAATATCTAAAGACTAAGAAGGTGGGTTTAGCTTTTGTGAAGACCCTTTGCGTCCTCTTTTCACTCTCTGACAACACTTTGAAAACACAGTTAAATATAAAGTTTACTGAAATAAGGGAATACATGTAGAATGATCCTTAAGCAATGGGCATTGCAGTGGTTGTAGCAAGGGCGGGGCGGTGGGGGCGGTCCGCCCTGGGTTGTCAACGGGTGGGGGGTGCTCTGCTGGCGAGGTCCCTACCAGCTCCGTCCACCTGGCAGCTGTGTGGTGCGGCGCCTCGCGTTTGTGCTATTGTAAGAGAAGAAAATCGCTTCGTTGGTCGGCCCTTCCCTCACTGTTGTCCGCCCTCGAGGAAATAGGACGTTACATCAGAAGGCGGGCGACGGAGGCGATTTTCTTCTTTTACAGCAGTGCAGATGCGAGGCACCGCACCGGTGCCACGTGGACGGAGCTGGTAGACAGGTGGGGACTGGGTTGGGCAGGGGGGAGGTGCCGGGAGGTGCCCATGACACGCCGGGGAGGGGGTGCCATGGTGCTGTGTCACGCAGGGGGGGGTGGGGGTTGCCCGTGTTGCCCTGGGAGGGGGTGCTCGCAGCAGTGATCGCCCCAGGTGGCAGTGAACCACAGAACGCCACTGGGGCATTGTAATCTGTTGGGGCAGTGGTTCCCAGACCTCTCCGGGAGCAGGGCCGACGAGAGACTAGGCCGGGCACGGGGCATAAGGACACCCCGCCTCCATCCCCTCCCCACCGCTGCTGCCCCCGCCGCTGCAGTCCGCGGTATCCACTTGCCTGCCTCCACGGCTCCGGGCCCCCTTCATTCAAAGCGGCAGTCGCAGATCGCGGTGTCTTCTGGCCTTCCCTCCCTGTGTCCCGCCCTCGTCTGATGTAACTTCCGGTTTCCGCGAGGGGGCGGGACACAGGGAGGGAAGGCCAGAAGAGAGGCAATCTGCGACTGCTGCTTTGAATGAAGGGGGCCCGGAGCCTTGGAGGCAGGCAGGTGAGACCGGGGACTGCAGCGGCGGGGGGCAGCAGCGGTGGGGAGGGGATGGAGGCGGGGTGTCCTTGCCCCGTGCCCGGCCTAGTCTCTCGGCGGCCCTGCTCCCGGGAGAGGTCTGGGAACCACTGCCCCAACAGATTACAATGCCCCAGTGGCGTTCTGTGGTTCACTGCCACCTGGGGCGGATATTGAATATGCATGAGAGAAATTTGCATGTAATGGAAGAAGTATATGCAAATCAGTCTTATGAATAGTCGTTGCAGATATCCTGAAAGCTGACTGGCCTCTGGATTCTATGTAGCGTACCTAGAGTTACTCGCAATTCTGTGAGTAAATCTATGCATTTTTTAAAATAATATTGTTATTAAATTTTAAAAACACAGCATACAGGACTGAAAGAAACACATGTACCAAAGTACAACAAACAAAATACACACTAAAATACACAAAGCTGAGTCCATAACAAAAAGTCAACTCGTAGGCGAGAGGAAAAAAATCTAAAGTGCTCCATTTCTGAAGACCAGATTGATGGCCATGCATAGAAGGCAGTAACTAACTAACATTTCTAAAGCGCTACTAGGGTTTCGCAGCGCTGTACAATTTAAACATAGAAGGACAGTCCCTGCTCAAGAGCTTACAATCTAAAAGACAAGAGAACAATCTAAGACAAGTGAACAATCTAGAGGACGAGTGAACAGTAATCTGATAGGGTGGATAGATTGGGGCATTCTATATTTCTCGAGCGGTTTAGCGCCGAAGGCAGCATTGAAGAGGTGAGTTTTAAGCAGAGATTGAAGATGGGTAGGGAGGGGGCATGGCATATGGGTAAGGAAGATTGTTCCAGGCATAGGGTGAGGCAAGGCAGAATGAGCGGAGCCTGGAGTTGGCAGTGGTGGAGAAGGCATAGAAGGCAGTAAGTAGAGTCTGCTCATATTTTTTGTAGAGTAAAATCCAATTCCACCAGACAACGTTAACTTGAGAATTGTCCTTCCAATGCGATATTATGAGTTTCAAGGCAACAGAAACCAAGAAGTCAAACACTAGTTTTATTATTTTCTGAAAATAAAAATGGAATACAAATAGGTTTCCAGATGCATGTAGGTTAATTGTTTTAACAAATTGTTAACGTTGTTAACAGCGCTTAACAAGCAATAATGAGCACTAATTGACAAAAAATTACAATTTAAGTGCGTACATTGCTAAGCATATTCTGTAGTGTACTCCACCTAAATTCTAACGTGCGCAGGCCAAAAGGGGTGTGATTAGTGGTGTGGAAAATGGGTGTTCAGTGGGTGTTTCGAAATCTACGCATGTTGTTTATAAAATATGGGCCCAGTGCGCATAATCTACATGCAGGATTATACAACCAGTTTTTCGTTGGTGTAAATGGACTTGCGTAGATTCAGTCACATTAACTATGCCTAAGCATATTCTAAATACCATGTGTAGATTTACGTGCAGTATTTAGAGGTACACTTAGTGGTAATTACTAGTGTGCGTTAATTTTAGGTGTCATATATAGACTCGTACCCTAAGCGCTATTCTATAAAGGAAGGCTGCCTTTTATTGAATAGCATTTGGCACAGATCTGGCACCTAATATTTGGGTGCTGTACTTATCCCTGCTAAAAGCAGGTGTAAATGTTGGTGTCCAACTTAGGTGTGCTTCAAGTGAATTCTGTAAATCCTCGTGCAACTTTTTTGGAATGCCCTGACATTCCTCTAGTCATGCTTCTCTTTTCAGATATGTGTGATTGAAGTTAGGCCCTGCGCTTTATAGAATAGCATGAGCGAGATGGATGCGCAAATTTTTAAGTGCCAATTAATATCAATAATTGGTTGTTAGCACCCAATTATTGATGTTTCTGAGCTCATTAGTCTTCCCTATCCCAATACAACATTTTGTACCTATCCCGTACCGGATTTGGCGAATGCCTTCACGGTATTATGTAAGCCACATTGAGCCTGCAAATATGTGGGAAAATGTGGGATACAAATGTAACAAATAATAATAATTAGTCAATTTGTTTGCATTTGTAAATTGGGGTACAATATATAGAATCTGGAGGTTAGTGTAAAAATATCATATAGAGATCTTTACATGGATATAAGCACATGGTGGCCAATGGAGGTGATGGGGGCAGGGCCAAACTCCACTCTCTCTTGGGGCTTCCTAAAGAAAATGTCCCACCTCTGGGGGATGTTCCTAGGGGAGTGGGATTATGACTCTCAAGGGCTGGGGGGGGGGGGGGGAGAGGGAAGTGAAGTAGGAGGGAATAAGCTCGGAGGAAAGGAATGTGAGTAGTGGAGTGCCTCAGGGGTCAGTGCTGGGGCAGAATCTGTTTAATATAGTTGTGAGAGACATTGCTGAAGGGTTAGAAGGAAAAGTTTGCTTTTTTGTGGACGACACAAAGATAGCCAATAGAGTAGATATCCTGGAGGGAGTAGAAACCATGAGAAGAGATCTCCAAAAAGAAGAATGCTCAAAGGTCTGGAAGTTAAAATTCAATGAAGGAAAGGACCACCGAGGTGCAGAAACTGGATCTGCTATGAAAGAAACAACACAACACAGTTTTGGCATTTTAGGATTACCCTTCGACTCAGAGTTCATTTTTGTACAACATAATCACTGTTGTATCCATTAACCGTCTTTTAAAGACTGGATTGGATTATTCCCATTTTGCACTCCATTGCAATCTCACACCCAAACTACAACTGTATAAAGACTCCTGAGGTAGGTCCTACTTTATTACAAAATAAAGAACGTTTCTCTTCACCTCGTCTCCCTGGCTTCTTGGAACAGTTAAAATTTAATGCCAAGAAGTGCAGAGTGATGCACTTAGGGTGCAGAAATACAAAAGAGATGTACCAGATAGGTGGAGAGAGATTGGTAAGCTCAGCTCAGGAGAGAGATCTTGGGGTGACGAAGCAATGCGACAAAGTGGTGGCAGTGGCCAGAAGGATGCTAGACTGCATACAGAGGAGAAGAAAGGAGGTGTTGATGCCTCTCTATAAGTCATTAGTGAGGCCCCACTTGGAGTATTGTGTTCAGGTTTGGAGGCCTAAGGATGAAAACAGAATTAAAGTGGTGCAAAGAAAAGCTACAGAAATGGTATGGGATTTACGTTGCAAGACCTACGAGGAGAGACTTGCTGACCTGAACATGTACACCCTGGAAGAAAGGAGAAACAGGGGTGATATGATACAGATGTTCAAATATTTGAAAGGTATTAATCGCAAACAAACCTTTTCCAGAGATGGGAAGGAGGTAGAATCAGAGGGAATGAATTGAGGTTGAAAGTTGGCAGACTCAGGAATAATATCAGGAAGTATTTTTTCACGAAGAGGGTGGTAGATTCATGGAATGCCCTCCCATGGGAGGTGGTGAAGATGAAAATGGTAACGGAATTAAAAACTGTGTGGGACATCTCTTTTGCATTTCTGCACCCCAAGTGCACAGATCAGCGAACGCGCCGGAGACCGGTGCTGAAGAAGACTAAGCCTGGCAGGGTTTGGGGACCCCTGCCAGTAAAGGTACCAGCGGCGGCGGGGGAAGGGTGGCTGCGGCAGGGGGGTCTGAAAGTGGCGAGGGAGGGTCGGCAGCGGGGGGAGGGGTGGTGGCTGGGGGAGGCGGGCTAAATTGTGCCCCCTCACCTTGGGCTCTGGACTACACCCCTGGTCTGTTGTACCAAGCTTCACTTGCTGTAAACCATCTTGTCCATGATCCTCTATCGTAGGCTGCAGTTATAAGTCTCTCATCCTTACATTTCTGTTCACCTCATTCGGTTTATATTTATCAGAGAATTAATGGTATAAGAGATTGAGAACTCAGTTCCTTAATTGTCTAGTTCCACCAGATCTGCTAATTACAGATGTATCTGTCAGTACTTACATGTGTAGGTGCTGATTTTACAACTTGCATGTGTAATTAGCACATTTGCTGAAACAAGACCTACAGGAGGAAGCAATTAAGGAGCTGAGCTCTAACCTCTTATATCTGACTTTGGGGGGGGGGGGGGGGTTCTAAGGCTAGAGCAGGGGTAGGCAACTGCGTCCCTCGAGGGTCAAAACTCAGTTGAGTTTTCAAGATTTCCACAATGAATATGCATGAGATTGATTCTCGTGTACTGCTTGCGTTGTATGCAAATAGACTCATGCATATTCATTGTGGAAATCTTGAAAATCCGATTGGGTTGTGGCCAGTGGTGTGCTGGTAAATTTTGAACAGGCTCTCTCCCCGGTCCACCTCCCCCCCCCCCGTCCACCACTATGCCCCCCCCCCCGTCCACTTCTGCCCCCCCCCCTCCACCTCTGCGCCCCCCCAAAATTGCAGAGCTGGCTATAGCCGGGGGGGGGGGGGGGGGGGGGGGCAATGCATTACTCTCTCCAGGAAAAAAAATTAAATGATCCCAGGTTCCAATCTAATTCATGTTTAATGTGGGATAAAATGCCATAAATAAGTAAATAAATATAAAGGTTTAATGTTGAGCGCCTGATTCTCAAAGTGAACATATTCCAAACACTATAATGAAAATAAAATCATTTTTTTTTCTACCTTTGTTGTCTGGTGACTGTTTTTCTGATCATGCTGGCCCAGTATCCGATTCTGCTGCTATCTGTCCTCTTAACTCCATTTCCAGGGCTTCCTTTCCATTTATTTCTTTCCTCCTTTCTTCTTCATTTCTGGTCCTCAGCTTCTGCCTATTTTCTTCATCCATGTGCAGTTTTTCTCCTCTCTTCCTTTTCCCTCATCTCATCTCCTTCCTCACTCTTCTCTCCTCTCCATCCATGTCCAGCATTTCTTCTCTCTCCCCTCCTCTCCCCTGCCCTGCATGCACCCATGTCCAGCAGTGACCTTCCTCTCCCCTGCCCTGCATGCACCCATACCCAGCGACCCTCCTCTGCCCTGCCCTGCATGCACCCAGATGTCCAGCAGTGACCCTCCTCTCCCCTGCATGCACCCATGTCCAGCAGTGACCCTCCTTTCCCCTGCCCTGCATGCACCCATGTCCAGCAGTGTACCCTCCTCTCCCCTGCCCTGCATGCACCCATACCCAGCGACCCCCTCCATCCACCCATGCCCAGCAGCGACTCCCTTTTCCCCCCTGCCACCCCCTCCTGAGTTGTTTCGCAAATTCTTCTCCTCCCTCCCTCCCTCCCTCCCAATCCGGTCCCTCACCGCCTGCTTGTTTTTTTTAATTCTTCGGGGCAGGCAGTCTTGCCTGCCTGCTTCCAGCACTGACTGTCCTCCCTTGCCAATTCGCACTTCAAAATGGCCACCGAGACTTCAGCCGAAGTCTCGCGAGGCTGCCTCTGGAAGTCTCGGCGGCCATTTTTAAAGACTGCCTGCCCCGAAGAATTCAAAAAACAAGCAGGCAGTGAGGCGGATCCGGAGGGAGGGAGGAAGGAGGGAGGAGAGCCAGAGCTGGCTCGCTATTTTCAACAACCGGCTCGCAAGCTGGAAGAAAATTTAACAACCGGCTCTTGCGAGCCAGTGCGAGCCGGCTCCAGCACACCACTGGTTATGGCCCTCAAGAACTGTGCTTGCCCACTACTGGGCTAGAGGGAAAAGCAGAGTTGCATCTCTCACACTTCGTATCCCTGGTCCAAATGAGCAGGAGGTGTTGTATGCCGAAAGGGAATGTTTTTGAAATTTGCACGCATTCCCCTTCTTAAATGGGAAGTGCACAACACCTTCCCCTTGATGTAGGGCCAGTCCTAGGGTCTCTGGTGTCCCCCTGCAGACTATCAGTTGGCGCCCCCCCTGGCACCCCCTCCCCCCCCCCCGCGGGGCCATTACCTGGCTTAAAGAACTTGATTGAGAAAATTCTTTTTCTCTTCTGCTCTGCCGAGCAAGTACCGACTGGTGGCGTGGCCCGTAGACGGCAGGGGTGGATGAGGAATGCACTAGCCAGTGCAGGAAAGGCCAGGGCAGGGGCGGAAGCTTAGGCAGCGAGTCAGGCAGTCAGCTGGGAGCCTCAGCGCCTGGGACGGAGGAGCGAGCCGGCCGGAGGAGGACATGAGACGCTTAGGCAGTTAGGGTACTCACTTGCCGCAACCGCAAGGTGCACTGGCGCGCACGCAGGGTGCCGCAGGGGGAGGAGGCGTCCTCTCGTGACATCGAGAGTGAAGGAGCCACTGGCCAGGCTAGAGACGAGCAGCGCCGCCGCGTGCAGCGTTATGGCAGGAACTGGAAGCGGGAAGGCCGTCGAACAGCTGGGCAGGCCGCGGGAGCCGGCGCCCTTGAAGGCAGGCACCCTCCTGCGGTGCTTACCCCGCTTACCGGGTTGGACCGGCCCTGCCTTGATATGTTTATATGCTGCGTATATTCATGTGTAAATAGCAAATCACTGCGCATACATTTATCTGTTTGCACATGGGAACTAGTTTTTTGGTTTTTTTTCAGGCGTAAGAGCCCCCTAACTCTTCTGAATTTACTTCCTAAATTTCAGTGCAGGTTACTGTAACGTATGGCAGATAAAGACCAGCATGGTCCTCCCAGAAAACTAGCCAGGGTTGTACCATGCAGGTTACCCTCTCTCGCTTTTGCATTAGGGCTGTACCTGCCGCTCTGTGCAGGTTACCCCCCCCCTCCCCACCACCACCACCTAAACATATACACACACACCACAACAACCATCACTTCCACTTTTTTGTCATTAGAGTTATACCTAATGACTCCGTGTACAGTACCACCCCTCCCCCACCCCATACCCATTTTTGGAGTCATTTATGTTTTTTTTAATGTTTTTCTCTGAGTGGAAATGTTCTATACTTTTATTTCATCCTCTTTCTGAATAGGGATCCTCTGTGCTTATCTCATGCCTTTTTGAACTGTATCACTGTTTTTATTCCCACCACCTCCCAGAAGAGAATTCTAGGCATTCGGTTTCTCTGTTTTTGGAAAAAGGTTGTTTTTTTTCATTCATGTCTTTCAAGTATATAAATATCTATATTATATCTCCCCTATCCCTTCTCTCTTCCAGGGTATACAATTCAATTGTCTCTTCTCACCAGTAGAATACCAAGGGCAGGGTGGTGGGGGCAGTCCACCCCAGGTGCAGGCAGCAAGGGGGTGCACAGAGCAGTTGCATGGCTGTCGGCTCTGCCGGTCCCCTGCCCCCTCTGAAGTCACTTCCTGTTCCGGGGCAGGGGACCAGCAGAGCCGACAACCACTCGGCTGCTCTATGCACCCCCTTGCTAGAAGGAAGGGTGGTTGGGGTGTTGTGCTTCTGGGGGTGGTGGTAGTGATATGCTTCGGGGGGGGGGGGGGGGGGGGGGAGTGATGCACCAGGGGGGGGCACAGCGGGTGCCAACCAAGCTAGGTACGCCACTGCTTCTTACATATCCTCTGGTGGAGATTCCATACTGTTTTAGTTGCTTTTCTTTGAATGGCTTCAAGTCTTTTTATATCCTTAGCAAGATACGGTCTCCAAAAGTGTATACAGTACTCAGCAATGTATACAAGAGTGAGAGAGGCTTGCTTTCTGCTGCCTATGCCTTTCTTTATGCAGGCAAGCACTCTTCTATTATCATATTTTTTAATTATTTGTTTTATTTATAATACTTTTCAGATTAAATTCAAGCAAAAATAACTTGAACTCATGAACTAAATAAAACAATTTGTAAAAACAGATAAAGAAATACTTATAAGCAAAAAGATCTGCATAAGTCTACAATAACAGGGGGAACCAACACCAATGAGGCCTGATCTTCTCACATAGTTAGAAGTTAGAAAATATATAAGCAAAACATTGGGGCACCTGAGCATATGTTAATACATCTCACTCCTGAGAATTACACAGACACTGAAACATTCATAGCCCCTGTAGAAACCTTTGCATTCAAAAAAACCTTCTTAATTTCTTAGGGTTCTAGAAATATCAAACACCATTTGTCTTTATCAAGCATTTAGTCTGGCTCCTTGAGCTTCCACTTCAGGGCGCATGGAAAGAAATTGTTTCCATTTATTCTGAGTAACATACGAAACATCTGGAAATACCCAAATCTTCTGCTTCACTGACAATTTCTCTTTATTTCAAAAATAAAGTTTAAGTAACCAAGTCTTACTTGATTCCAAAGCCAGAGTAACTGTCAAAGTTGATTTCTGTTTGCCTTCAAACCGGAAATCCTCCTGTACTTGAGAAAAATGTAAATTATCCTCTACAGTTTACAGTCAGGACCTAGACTTGTATCTGATGTCAGAGGGGGCCTCAATGTCAGCTTTATCTCCCTCCCTGATCAGAGTTACAGCTCTGCAAGTAACAAACTCTGCCATGAGTTTTTGAGAAGCTGAAGAGGACTCATTAGAGTAGCTCCGTCATGTTTCACCATAATCAAGAAGCAAAAAGTTCACAAACTTTTACTCAGTTGGGGTATGATCAGCTCCTTGTGACTCTGGGCAACTCAATGAACCCTACATTGCGCCAGGTGCAATACTTAGATTGTAAGCCCAGTGGGGACAGAGAAAGCACCTGCATATAATTTTAGATCACTTTGATTATACCACAGAAAGGCAGTATATTAACAGGCTTATTTTTGAAAGAGAAGGGCGCCCATCTTCCGACAAAAATCGGGAGATGGGCATCCTTCTCTCAGGGTCGCCCAAATCGGCATAATCAAAAGCTGATTTTGGGCACCCTCAACTGCTTTCCGTCGCAGGGTTGACCAAAATTCACAGGGGCGTGTCGGCAGCATAGCGAAGGCGGGACTGGGGCGTGCTTACGAGATGGGCGTCCTTGACCGATAATGGAAAAAAGAAGGGCGTCCTTGATGAGCACTTGGCCGACTTTACTTGGTCCATTTGTTCTTGCAACCAAGCCTCAAAAAGATGCCCAAACTGACCAGATGACCACTGGAGGGAATCGGTGATGACCTCCCCTTACTCCCCAAGTGGTCACCAACCCCCTCCCACCCTAAAAAAAAAAACTTAAAAAATATTTTTTGCCAGCCTCAAATGTCATACTCAGCTCCATGACAGCAGTATGCAGATCCCTGGAGCAGTTTTAGTGGGTACTGCAGTGCACTTCAGGCAGGCGGACCCAGGCCCATCCCCCCTATCTGTTACACTTGTGGTGGTAAATGTGAGCCCTTCAAAACCCACCAGAAACCCACTGTACCCACATGTAGGTGCCCCCCTTCACCCCTTAGGGCTATGGTAGTGGTGTACAGTTGTGGGGAGTGGGGTTTTTTTGGGGGTGGGGTGGGGGGCTCAGCTCCAATGGTAAGGGAGCTATGCACCTGGGAGCAATTTGTGAAGTCTACTGCATTGCCCCCTAGGGTGCCCGGTTGATGTCCTGGCATGTGAGGGGGACCAGTGCACTACGAATGCTGGCTCCTCCCATGACCAAATGGCTTGTATTTGCTCGTTTCTGAGATAGGCGTCCTCGGTTTCCATTATCACCGAAAACCAGGGATGACCATCTCTAAGGATGACCTAAGGATGACCATCTCTAAGGTCAACCTAAATGTTGAGATTAGGGTGTCCCCAACCGTATTATTGAAACGAAAGATGGACGCCCATCTTGTTTCGATAATACAGGACTCCACACCCCTTCAAGGAGCCGTCCTGCGAGGACGGCCCCAGGAAAACTTGGGCGCCCCATTCAATTATGCCCCTCTATATCTTATAACCATACCACCATTACCTTCGTGGGTTCCTCCCTTTATCACATTATTTCATCACCTTGAGATCCTTAGACCTTTCTTGGTAAATGAACTTCAGCCTCTCACCTCCTATCACATACTGCTCCTTTGGATTTCTGTACCCCAAATGCATCACCCTACATTTCTTCACATTATAGCTTGACTACCAAGCGTTAGCCCAAGCTGCTAATTTTTGTCAATCACTTCTCATGTGCTACATTCAATTCAATTCAAATCAATTCTTGTATACCACTAATATCCCCTTTTCAGGGTTCAGTGCGGTTTACAATCTAGGTGAGACAAAAGCAAATAGTGTTAGTGTGAGGTCTGAGATACATTAGAGACCATTGGATTAATGCATGAGTCTAGAAAACATTAAGAAAAGGATAATGGATGATACTAAGTGGTAGAAATCATGATAGATTGTTATGAAGCAGTCTTTGGGAAGAGAAAGATTTTCAGTCTCTTCCTGAACTTGAGATAGAATAGGTAAAGAGTTCCATATTTTGACTCCAAGAACGGGGAATAGAGAGCTGAAAATCTTCTGATTTCTAATTGTACTTTGGAACGGTGATGCTAGCTTCAGTTGTTTCAGTCTGTTAGACTGGACCAGATACAGCGAAGCGGTCTTAGTCAGCAGTTCAGAGATGAAGCCCTGTAAGATTTGAAAAACTAAACAAGCAGCTTTGAACCTGAGTCTTTCTGCTATGGGAAGCCAGTGACGTTTGTTTAGATGAGTTGAAACACTAGTATATCTATTCAATCTGTATATTAGTCTAGCAGCTGTGTTCTGTATGATTTGCAGTTTTTTTCTGATATTGACACTTAATCCCATCATCCGCAAAATGGTTTCTTTTTCCTTCTAATTCTTTGTCGACGTCATTCACAAAGATATTGAACAGAATCAGCCTTAGAACAGATCCCTGAGGTACTCCACTACTCACCTACCTTTCTGCTGAGTGAACTTCATTTACCACCACCTTCTGTCACCTGCCAGTCAACTAAATGTTGATCTGGGACCATCTTGTGTCCCATCCTCAAGCTGCTCAATTTATTCATAAGCCTCCTATGAGGAAATGTATCAAAGACTTTTCTGAAATTTAAGTAGGCCATATCCAGTGCATGTCTTAAATCCAGTTCTTTTGTCACCCAAAGAGTCAATCAGATTCATTTGGAAACGTCTACTTTTGATGAAGCTATATTGCAATCTTGCAATTCACTATCCTTTCCTTCAGCAGTGCCTCTACTATCTTTCCCAAAATCAAGGCAAGGCTTATTGGACTGTAGTTTTCAAAATTTATAAAGAAGGACTACATCAACCTTTCTCCAGTCCTGCAGAACTTCTCCTGTTTTCAAGGATCTATTAAACACATCCTTTAGAGGATTCACCAATACTTCTCTGAGCTCCCTAGGTATCCTGGGGAGGGGTGAAGAGGGGGAGAGGTGGAGTTATTCCATTGGATCCCATGACTTTGCCCAGTTTTAGTTTGTAAACATTTTCTTCTATGAAACTTGACTTGATATGTATGTATCGTTGTCATTCCCTCGTCATTTCCACACATTGACCTTCAGCACCTTTGAGTCTCATAATTCCACTTCTGGTCTTCCTCCTTTCCTCAGTTTACCTGAAAAATGTCTTATCACCTTGCTTTATATTTTTAAACATTTTTGCTTCTGTACGTGCTTTTCTGGGAACGCCCCTGCCCCACCCTTGCCTTCCCATGGCCACACCACCTTTTGAGTTGTATGCTATAAAATTTAGGCACACATTTTATAGAATAGGGCACAGGGCAGATCCACGTTCAAACCCAAAAGGGTGATAATTAACAACAATTATTGATTATTAACTAATTAGACTATGTGTGGATCTGGGACCAATGCCAAAGTTTGCACGCCCAACTTTGAACGACCTTTATAACAGTGTTTCCCCAAGTCCAGTCCTGGAGCATCCATTGCCAGTCAGGTTTTAAGGATATCCACAATGAATATGCATGGACTTGATTTGCATACACTGCCTCCATTATTTGCAAATCTCCTTCATGCGTATTCATTACATTACATTTGGGCCTATATCCCGCTAACACCTTAACAGTTCTAAGCAGCTTACAAACATTTTACGGGGGTGTGAAAATCAGAGCATTCCTCCGAGAATTACACTGGGTTGCTTGGGGAGAGGCAGAGTTGTGGTTGTGGTACCTATTTCATTGGTAAGAGAGGTTTTTTTTTTTTTATTTAAATGAGACCTAAGATATGGTTGTAAGGGGAAAACGATTATAGTACATATTTTCTGAACAGAAGAGTTTTTATCCTTTTTTGAAACATTGGGTTACTCATCTAATTTTGAATAAAGAAATCAAGCAGATAAGTTTCAAAAAGGCGATAAAACTACAGTGTAGTACATTTAAAACAAATAGGAGAAAATGTTTCTTCACCCAACGCGTAATTAAACTCTGGAATTCGTTGCCGGAGAACGTGGTGAAGGCGGTTAGCTTGGCAGAGTTTAAAAAGGGTTTGGACAGTTTCCTAAGGGACAAGTCCATAGACCGCTACTAAATGGACTTGGGAAAAATCCACAATTTCGGGAATAACTTGTATAAAATGTTTGTACATTTGGGTAGCTTGACAGGTGCCCTTGACCTGGATTGGCCGCTGTCGGGGACAGGATGCTGGCCTTGATGGGCCTTTGGTCTTTTCCCAGTATGGCATTACTTATGTTATGTACTTATTAGGTAAGATTGTGAAGGGGGAAAAGATCCGGCAATGTCTATTCATTGCAGATATCCTGAAAGCCTGACTGGCAAGGAGTTTTCCAGGACTGGACTTGGGAAACAGTGCTATACAGAATTCAGGGTAAGTGTATTAGCCTGTTACAGAATGGGATAAGGGTGGAGAATGGCCATTCACTATTCATTACAGTTTAGCACTTGCTACTTTATCGTGTGCTATCACTGTTGCAGTAGGTGTGGATGTGAATAACCTCACCGCAGATGAAAGGATTTTTCTGTGTGACAGCCGGATGGGAGCATTCTGGAAATGCACCATCAGTTAGCAGATAGGCTTTGAGCTTAACACACGCTAACCTTTGCATCTGAAGTATAAGGGTCCTTAAACTAAAGCTTAGCATGTGACAATAGGATTACATTGCATTATTTGTTGCAAAGTTCATTTTAAACAAAAAGGATATTTTTCACCGGCCTTTTTGAAACTTATCGGCTTGATTTCTTTATTCAAAATTAGATGAGTAACCCAATCCACGCTTACTGACACCACGTCATACAGCTGAAACATATCTTGCTAATGCAGAGTATTGCACGAACAGAGAGAAAGTGAGGCCGAGCTTAGCGTAATAAACAGCTCTTATTATGGGTGATCATGATTATTACTGATAATAATATCCACCATAAGGACCAGCAGATGGAAGAATGGGAGCCTAATAAGAATGATTGCCATTTACATAATTGCTGTCGTGTAAGCAGGATGCCAAATACGTTTCCAGTTATTATTTCATGTACACATGCGGCAGTGACACGTTATCTGACAAGCTCATGCGGTGTGCTGCCAATCGTATTGCTATAGATCACATTCAATATGGTTTCTACCATTCTGGGGCTGACCAACGCACTTGAAAAGAGAGGGTTTATCGGGATATCTTGCAGCCTGCGTGCCTCAATAGGTTAGAATCAGACGTTCCTGCTCCAATATGCTTACAGTTTGTGGCTCAATACGGGGGCCGCTTTATAAGTGGGCACCTCCCTTTAGGTGCCCCGATGCCATGACGTGAGAGCCTGTCCCATAATGGCATATGGCTGCCCAGATAATACCAGCGTAACCTGGTATCTGTTTGTCTTACATTTATTTTATTTTTTTAAATTTTTTATTGGTTACATTTGTATCCCACATTTGCCCACCTATTTGCAGGCTCAATGTGGCTCCTCCTGCATGATCAGCTACCCTGCCACATTCTTCTTTTCCGCTGAGAAGTTTGTTCATTGCAGAAGGGTTGCTGTGGAGATGTTTATTAGGATTGTTCTGCAAATGTTCGAATTGTCAGTTGGAGGGAGGACCGAAGAATAACTAATACCATTGTACATAAGTTCATATAGAAACATAGAAATATGATGGCAGATAAAGGCCATATGACCACCCATCCAGCCTGCCCATCCTCTGTAACCCCTAATTCTTCCTGTTCCTAAGCGATCCCACATGCTTATCCCATGCCTTTTTAAATTCTGCAACAGACCTCAACTCCACCACCTCCACCGGGAGGCCATTCCACGCCTCCACCACCCTTTCTGTGAAATAATACTTCCTTAGGTTACTCCTAAGCCTATTCCCTCTTAACTTTGTCATATGCCCCCTCATTCCAGAGCTCCCCTTCATTTGAAAAAGGCTCTCTTCCTGTACATAAATGCCCTTGAGATATTTAAACGTCTCTATCATGTCTCCTCTCTCCCTCCTCTCTTCCAGCTTATACATGTTGAGGTTCATAACCCTGTCCCTATAATTTTTGCATTCTAGACTGCTTACTAATTTCATAGCCGCCCTCTGGACCGACTCCATCATACAAGTACATAAGTATTGCCATACTGGGACAGATCAAAGGTCCATCAAGCCCAGCATCCTGTTTCCAACAGTGGCCAATCCAGGTCACAAATACATTCCAAGATCCCCAAAAAATACAAAACATTTTATGCTGCTTATCCCAGAAGTAAGCAGTGGATTTTCCCTAAGTGCAATGGTCTATGGACTTTCCCTTTAGGAAGCCTGCCAAACCTTTTTAAAACCCCGCTAAGCTAACCGCCTTTACCACATTCTCTGGCAACGAATTCCAGAGTTTAATTACATGTTGAGTGAAGAAAATATTTCTCTGATTCGCTTTAAATTTACTGCTGTGTAGCTTCACTGAATGCCCCCTAGTCCTAGTATTTTTGGAAAGAGTAAACAGACGCTTCACGTCTACCCTGTTACAATAAATGCCTTATACAAGAAATTTTGGTTCTTTGTAAGAATGTGTTATGCCTATATAAATACAACAGGTTGGCTCGATTTAGCTAATTATTCTCAAGAACGGCAGTAGCATACAGCTGGAGGGACTACTGGTGATGTCCAAGATGACGTAGACAGATCATTTATCTATGCACGCTAATAAGTGGTGAAGTTATTAACAAGGGCTACATCAAGACGTTATTTTACTACTAACTCATCCTATTTTTCCACAGTCCCTTTTTATGCGATGAGACCTAGTTATTAATAACTGAGGTTACCAGCAGGGCCGGTCAAACCCGGTAAGCGGAGTAAGCTCTGCAGGGGGCGCCTGCTTTCAAGGGCGCCGCTGCGGCGCCATACCGCGCCACTCTTGGTGCTTTAAATCTTTAATTTACCTCCGTTCCAGCAGCGGCATCATTTGAAAGCCCTGCCCCGTCTCTAGCCTTCCCTCCCTTCGTAAGTTCATTCCGCAGTCCCGCCTTCTGATGTCATTTCCTCAAGGGCGGGACTTTGGAACGAACTCACGAAGGGAGGGAAGGCTAGAGACGGGGCAGGGCTTTCAAATGACGCGGCTGCTGGAACGGAGGTAAATTAAAGATTTAAAGCACCAAGGGTGGTGCGGTATGGCGGGGGATAGGGCGGAGAATCGCTGGACAGGGGCAGGGTGGGAGAAGAGAGAAAGGAGATGCTGGTGGGGGCGCACACGGGCGCCAACTCAGTCTGCAGGGGGCGCCAGAGACCCTAGGAGCGGCCCTGGTTACCAGTAAAATAGAACATCTTCTCAGTAGCCCTCATTGATAACTCCCCCCCCCCCCCCCCCCCCCACCATAAAAAATGTGCTTTGATTGATATTTCTGTCAATGTTGAAGAAAAAGTTTTAAAATGCTTCGGTAATGGTCATGGTAAATTGGATTTCTGTCCCGTTATTACCTTGCAGTTTTAAGCAGGTCACAGCTATTTACATAGTAACATAGTAGATGACGGCAGAAAAAGACCTGCACGGTCCATCCAGTCTGCCCAACAAGATAAACTCATATGTGCTACTTTTTGTGTATACCTTACCTTGATTTGTACCTGTCCTTTTCAGGGCACAGACCGTATAAATCTGCCCAGCACTATCCCCGCCTCCCAACCACCAGCCCCGCCTCCCACCACCGGTTCTGGCACAGACCATATAAGTCTGCCCAGCACTATCCCCACCTCCCAACCACCAGTCCCGCCTCCCACCACCGGCTCTGGCACAGACCGTATAAGTCTGCCCAGCGCCATCCCCACCTCCCGCCACTGGCTCTGCCACCCAATCTCGGCTAAGCTCCTTTAAGAAGCCAGTTTCATTTAACTCATTTGTGAGAGATGTCATGGATAGTCCTTTAACGACAAAGATTGTAGCTATGCCTTGGCTTATTCATGTTGATGTTACAGGGGACCTTCCTGGTATAAAGGTTTTGCTGCACTCTTCTCTGTTCTGACACCACTGCCCCTTTCAGTCATTGCTTACACATGATCCAAGAGATCTGCCAACAAGATCACCTCATTGTCACACCAAAGCTATCCACAGCACCCCCAGACCACCCTTGGGAATGATAGGACCGGTGAATGCCAGATCAGCTGCAAAGAAATCCTCGGTGATCCATGATGCCATAAATGAGCAGCATCTTGACATCCTAGGAATAAGTGAAACCTGGCTAGATGAAAGTGGGGGTTTACCACTGGCTGAACTATGCCCAACAGGTTTCAACATCCAACATCAACAAAGACCAGGAAGACAGGGTGGAGGGATAGCAGGCTTGATTCATGACACAATCAAACTGCGCAGAATATCCATCCCCCAGCTACATGGATCAGAATCTCTTTTAATCCAACTTGAGGAGGAGAAGCCAATCTGGCTGTTCATGGTATACAGAGCACCTCGTAACAACACATTATCTGTGCAAGAACTCCTAGACCTGATTACTCAAATGACCCTGAATTACCCTAGGTTGGTGATCATGGGAGATTTCAATCTACACATCAAAACCCCAGATACCACCACAGCTGCCTTTCTGGACACGATGACAGCACTAGGATTTACACAGGTGATCAATTCTCCAACTCACAAAAAGGGTCACATACTAGACCTGGTATTCTACAAAGGGGTGGATATCCCAGAATTCTGGGATAACAGTATTGAAATAACACCCCTATCATGGTCAGACCATTTTCTAATTAAATTCTCCCTAAATGTCCACCTGAAACAAATGGCACCTCCCAGAGTTTGGAAGGAGATCAAAGACAAAAAAAAGCTGACTGCTGAGAATTTCCTAGAGGCCTTGGACTATCCACATGTAGATGAAAAGACAACAGTGTTAGAACAAGTTGACATCTGGAATACACACTTAGCCAAGACCTTAGAGAAAACAGCACCACTAAAAAAGGTTTTATGACCCACTCACAAATGCTCACCTTGGTTTTCTCCAGAACTTTGGATCCTTAAACGTGAAGGATGAAAACTGGAAAGGAGATGACGCAAATCTCACCTGGATGAAGACAGGCTAAACTACAGGAAGAACATGGCAAAGTACTGCCAAGCCTTAACAGCAACCAAAAAACAGTATTTCTCTCAATGCATTGCACAGGCTGCCAATTCAACCAAGCAGCTGTTCAGTATAGTAAACAGCCTACTGCAACCCCTACAACAAAACCAGCCTTCCCAGTCTAAACTGACCTGCAGTGATTTTGCTGCATACTTTGCCAACAAAATCAAAAGTCCCCACCAGGATTTACAGGCAATCTCACCCAGTGCCCAACCAGTCAACCAGGGATGCACAAACTTGACCCTCCTAACAGAGACAGATGGAACACTTTTAACCTAATGACAGAGGAGAGCCTTGACAAACTCCTAAGAGACCTTCGACCAACTACCTGCTCCCTCGATCCCTGCCCATCAAAGATAGTGCAGCAGGCAAGTATGGGCCTTATAGAAGGCGCCACAAAAATTGTGAACACCTCTCTTTCTAATGGGCAACTACCAACAGCATTAAAAAGGGCAGTGGTTCACCCTCTGCTGAAGAAAAACAACCTTGACCAGGACAAACTTGAAAGTTACAGGCCAGTATCCAACATCCCGTTTCTAGGGAAACTCATAGAACAAGCAGTCTGTGTTCAACTTAATGAAAGACTAGAAAAGAGAAACTGGCTAGATCCATGTCAATCTGGATTCAGACCCGGTTATGGAACAGAAATGGTCCTCATATCCCTGCTAGATGATCTTCACAGAAACCGAGACAAGGGATTCGCCTCAATGTTAGTACTGCTAGATTTCTCAGTAGCTTTTCACACTGTGGATCATGATATCTTGCTAGCACGACTGACAGAAACAGGTATCAATGGTACAGTACTTGCTTGGTTCAGATCCTATCTATCAGACTGGCAACAATCCATAATGTTTGGCAACAACTCATCACCACCATGGACACTGACCTGCTGGGTACCACAAGGATCAATACTGTCACCTATTCTGTTCAATATCTACTTCAAGCCACTAGCTGAGCTGATTCGGCCAATGGACACTCAGTTCTACATCTATGCGGATGATGTGCAGCTACTCATACCCATTGAACCTGACTTACCTACAGCCATGAATAAACTGATTAGCCCATTCTTGAATTGATGTTAGATAAGTAAACACAAGAAACTTTGCCTTAACCCAAGTAAAACCGAGCTTCTCTGGGTCCCTAACGCAAGTGGATACATACCTGACATCAAAATCCCTTTTGGGAAGTATGAACTCCCCCACAAATCACAAGTCAGGAACCTTGGAATACAGTTAGATTCAACACTTACTCTGATTTCCCAAATCCAAGCAACCTTCAAGAGCTGCTTCTACTATTTGCGACAGCTACGCTGCCTCTCTCCTTACATTGAGAAGGTAAATCTTATCCCAGTTGTGCATGCCATGGTAACATCAAGACTGGATTACTGCAATGCACTATACAATGGTCTGACTACAAAGGGCCTGCATCAGCTCCAGTTGATTCAGAATGCAGCAGCAAGACTCATAGAAGGTTGCAAGCGACATGACCACATAACACCATTTTGCAAAAACTTCATTGGCTAACAGTACAATACAGTGCTAAATGTCAAACTCTATGTCTGATCTTCAAGACCCTGAAAGGAAATGGCCCCGAGTATCTGAAGAATAGGATGATCCTGCACACACCGCCAAGGACACTAAGGTCCTCCCAAGGACTTTCACTAACTATACCCTCTGCAAAAGACATTACACGATGTGACACCCGTAAGCGAGCCTTCTCCGGAATAGCCCCCACACTCTGGAATGCATTGCCTGAAAGGCTCCGTTTAACACAAGACTATCTCTACTTCAGGAAGCAGATGTAAGCTTGGCTCTTCAACCAAGCCCTTAATGGAAGAAGTAACTAACTTGTTAGTCTCACTCACACACACAAGGATTGACTCGGGCTGCACATACTGCAGCGGGACATGTTTATCCACTCCTAGCCTAACTGAGATAATATTTAACCATCTCTCTGACCTCACGTGGAACTTTCTTCAAATCAGTCACCTTACTTTCTAATTCTTCCTACTTTCTTACTCATCTATATGTTACAACTTTGCCTTACCCTTCACTACCAGTTCTAATGTTCTATTACGTATTGTGTTGTCATTGCAAGTAGTATACCATTCATATAATCAACATCGATTATAAAAAATAGCCTCAAGAGCCCAGGGATCCTTCACATAGATTTACACTGAAATGGCTATCATCATTGGCTCCTCCCTCCTCTGAAACAAACCACAAATATCAAAAAACTCCTTTTGTTCTAAATTTTATGGAGAAAAAGATTTTGTGGCCAAAAAACGGATAGGGGGGTATCTTAAACTTTATAATCGATGTTGATTATATGAATGGTCGGTCCTAGTGCCTAATCTAACACTCTGACAGAGTGTAGTTGGTATTTGATTTTTCCATTATTTTTCACTCTGAACAGTTGTGAGAGTTTTTAAGTAGTATACCACCCCATATTTTGTATTGTTACTTGAATATTTTTACTGCTGTAATTGCCTACTGCTCATGTTTGATCTATTCTTACCGTACACTGCCTTGAGTGAATTCCTTCAAAAAGGCGGTAAATAAATCCTAATAAATAAATAAATAAATAAATAAATAGACTATCCTCTGCAATTAGGGGGCATGCGATGAAACTACAGTGTAGTAAATTTAAAACAAATCATAGAAACTTTTTCTTCACCCAACGTGTAATTAAACTCTGGAATTCGTTGCCAGAGAACGTGGTGAAGGCGGTTAGCTTGGCAGAGTTTAAAAAGGGGTTAGACGGTTTCCTAATGGACAAGTCTAGAAACCACTACTAAATGGACTTAGGAAAAATCCACAATTCCAGGAATAACATGTATAGAATGTTTGTACGTTTGGGAAGCTCGCCAGGTGCCCTTGGCCTGGATTGGCCGCTGTCGTGGACAGGATGCTGGGCTCGATGGACCCTTGGTCTTTTCCCAGTGTGGCATTACTTATGTACTTATGTCCTCTACTTGCCTCACTTTCATTACATAGAGCAGTGATTTAACCTATTGTGATGTCATAGTGGCTCATTCCACCAATAAGAGCCAACCTCAATAGTGATGTCACAATGGCTTGATTGTATAGAATGTTTGTACGTTTGGGAAGCTTGCCAGGTGCCCTTGGCCTGGATTGGCCGCTGTCGTGGACTGGATGCTGGGCTCGATGGACCCTTGGTCTTTTCCCAGTGTGGCATTACTTATGTTACTTATGTACTATGTACTTATGCATGCAGATAATACCAGTCTTCCTCCGCTGCCTGCTTTGCGCTTTTTATGTTTGGTGTCTTGGGTCTTTATTCCTGTATTGCTGGTGTTGCTTCATCCTTTCTGTAGTGTTTTGGGGGTCTCTTTACTTGCATGGTAGAGTGAGAAAATGATTGTTTATTTATTTATTTGTGACATTTATATCCCACAAGTTTGAGTTCAATGTGCCTTACAATAAACAGTATAGGATACATACCAAAGAATAATGTATAAGAAAGTAATTTGTTGTAAGAATCCAATTTTACAATACAGTATCCTAAACGTACTGGGATAGCTATGGATGTTTAACATTTAGAAAATCTATTATGAATGAGAAATTGCACAAGAAGCAAAGAGAAAGGTTAATGGTAAATAGAGTAATAACCAATTCAGGTAATAATTAATTGTTCGAGATATGGTTGTTCTTTGTGAGGGTTTGTTTGAATAGGAATGATTTCAGGATTTTGCAGAATCTAGTATATTCCTGTATATTTCTTATTTTGGGTGGTAAGGAGTTCCACCTTTTGGTTCCTAGGTAAGTGAAGTCTGCAGAGTGAACAGTTTTGTAGACCACTTTTTTTGCAATTTGGGAGGTGTAGTCTGAGATAGTTTCTTGCTTCATATTTAGTGTTTCTTTGAGGTAAGTTTATTAATGATACCATAGAGTCTGGAGCTGTGCCATTTAGGATTTGAAAGATAAAGGTACATAATTCGAAGGTAATTCTCGCATTGTTGCATTTGCATTTGTTGCATTTCCTAGCCCTCAATTAAAAATGCCATTAATTACCTCAGGAGATCATGAGTATCAATGCCACCTGTAATGCCGACCTACCCACTATTATTATTATTAACATTTGTATAGCGCTACCAGACGCACGCAGCGCTGAACATCCAACATAGAGAGAGACAGTCCCTGCTCAAAAGAGCTTACAATCTAAACATAAGACAGACAAAACAATTAAGGACAAGGGAAGTACTGGGTGAGAAGGAACAAGGGGAGGGCAAATTGAGTAGTGGCTAGGATTCAAAAGCAGTGGTGAAAAGGTGGGTTTTTAGCATAGATTTGAAAACAGGTAGCGATGGAGCTAGACGTACAGGCTCAGGAAGTCTATTCCAGGCGTAAGGTGCAGCGAGGGAAAAGGAACGAAGTCTGGAGTTAGCAGTGGAGGAGAAGGGGGACGAAAAGAGAGATTTGTCCAGTGAGCGGAGTTCACGGGGAGGAATGTAGGGAGAGATGAGGGTGGAGAGGTAATGGGGGGCTGCAGAATGGATGCATTTAAAGGTCAGTAAGAGAAGTTTGAACTGTACGCGGAAGCGGACAGGGAGCCAGTGAAGTGACTAAACCTCACTGGCCAAATCTTTGGTGCATAATCCTCTTATCCACTAAACATGAACGTCCCAAATTTCATCCTCATTGCCTTGGGGCCTTCAAGCCAATGATGGTTCCACTTTACCCCTTTCCCAGCATCTTGGGTTCTTCTTGCCACTTTGTATTTATTTGAAATATTGCAATCCTTTATGTGAGAAGATGTGTTTGGGTTGGTGATAGTTGCTTCTGAGTGCTTGCAGAACAGTACAGAATGCAGATTAACGTTTAGGTTGAATTCCAATTTTCCTTTCAAAAAAGGGGCTCAAAGTTCTTTCATGTGATCTTTCTGGCAATGTTACTGCAGGTATGCTCTTCCCAAACAAATGTATCCATAGAGAGTGGCCTAATGGTCAGTGCAGTGGGCTTTGATCCAGGTAACATGCCCCAAATTGCGCCCACATCTCAGGGCGCATTTTTGAGAATTAAGGGGTATTTGGTTTTTTATTTGTGTCATTTGTCCATATGAATTGACTCCCCCCCCCTCAAAAACCCCCTTGATTTCTTTTCTGTCATTTTTAACATGTGCTAGACTTGATTTAGCATTCACAGTTAATATGAAATGATATAACATAATTAGAAAATGAAACAACATATTTTTTCATGTACACCCCTAGATTCTACATTTCAAAGTGAAATTCTTGTTAATTCTGGAGTGATTTCCTCTCCTGGCATTTGGGTTTCCCAGATGAGGGTGCATGATTACTGCACCCTTTCCAAATGGATTTATTTTCCATGACAAAAAATAAAATTTATTTTTATTTAACTCAGAGTAAACTACCAATCTCTCAAATTACTACTACTACTACTATTTAGCATTTCTAGAGCGCTACAAGGCATACGCAGCGCTGGTCAAACATAGACGAAAGACAGTCCCTGCTCAAAGAGCTTACAATCTAATAGACAAAAAATAAATAAAGTAAGCAAATCAAATCAATTAATGTGAACGGGAGGGAAGAGAGGAGGGTAGGTGGAGGCGAGTGGTTACAAGTGGTTACGAGTCAAAAGCAATGTTAAAGAGGTGGGCTTTCAGTCTAGATTTAAAGGTGGCAAAGGATGGGGCAAGATGTAGGGGCTCAGGAAGTTTATTCCAGGCGTAGGGTGCAGCGAGACAGAAGGCGCGAAGTCTGGAGTTGGCAGTAGTGGAGATCTATTTCTAGTGTTCCTGCTCCATTGTACTTTACAGATCACAGAGAACCAGGGCTGGGATCTGGCACTGTGAGTTTTCATTCAAAATTACCTTCTTCCCCTATTTGTACACCATCCAGCTTATAATCGAACGAGAAAAACGCCCAAGTTCCGACCTAAATCGGGAGATGGACGTTTATCTCACAAAAACGAATAAAGCGGTATAATCGAAAGCCGATTTTGGACGTTTTCAACTGCACTCCGTCGCGGATGCAGACAAAGTTGATGGGGGCGTGTCAGAGGTGTGGCGAAGGCGGAACTGGGGCGTGGTTATCCGCCGAACAGAGATGGGCGCATTTCACAGATAATGGGAAAAAAGTATGCGTTTTTAGCTAGAATTTAGGACACTTTTCCTGGACCCTGTTTTTTCACGAATAAGGCCCCAAAAAGTGCCTTAAATGACCAGATGACCACTGGAGGGAATCGGGGATGACCTCCCCTGACTCCCCCAGTGGTCATAAACCCCCTCCCACCACAAAAAATGATGTTTCACAACTTTTTATTTTCACCCTCAAATGTCATACCCACCTCCCTGGCAGCAGTATGCAGGTCCCTGGAGCAGTTGTTAGGGGGTGCAGTGGACTTCAGGCAGGTGGACCCAGGACCATCCCCCCCCCTACCTGTTACAATTGTGCTGCTTAATGCTTAGTCGTCCAACCCCCCCCCCCCGAACCCACTGTACCCACATGTAGGTGCCCCCCTTCACCCCTTAGGGCTATAGTAATGGTGTAGACTTGTGGGCAGTGGGTTTTGAGGGGGATTTGGGGGGCTCTACACACAAGGGAAGGGTGCTATGCACCTGGGAGCTCTTTTACCTTTTGTTTTGTTTTTGTAAAAGTGCCCCCTAGGGTGCCTGGTTGGTGTCCTGGCATGTTAGGGGGACCAGTGCACTACGACTCCTGGCCCCTCCCACGAACAAATGCCTTGGATTTATTCGTTTTTGAGCTGGGCGATTTCATTGTCCATTATCGCTGAAAAGCAAAAACGCCCAGCTCACAACTTGGCGAATAAAACATGGACGTCTATTTGTTTCGAAAATACGGTTGGGTCCGCCCCTTCACGGACCCGTTCTCGGAGATAAACGCCCATGGAGATAGGCGTTTCTGTTCGATTATGCCCCTCCATATCTATCAGTATGGCAGTCATTAGCTAAGGAGCACAAACCAAGTCTCCCTCCAGAATGCAGGTAACATGGACCCCATACATCAGACTCCCTCCCTTCCCCCAGGGACTATGAAAACTGCCTGTGCAAATTATCTATGCTTTCAGAAAAGGGTCACATCACATTTTTCTCAGCGGGTGTTTGCATCGTTGGGATAATGTTACTGTTTTAAAGCTCCCATTTCATATTCATTGCTTTTCTTCTTAAACTGGTTATAGGAGTTATATGGAGCTGTTGGCTTCAGCGGCCTTTTCAGGCTTCTCCGTTTTGTTCTGGTTTTGTCTGCTTCGTTTAATTTTGGCATCATTGTATGTTATTCTTTTATTATAATTCTTACCATACCACCCTTCTGTACGACATGCAGGATAGTTTACAGGCTAATATAAAGTCAGAAAGGACATACCTCGATCAATAGAAAAGTGACACAGCAGTGAAAAAGAAGTGAGGAGCAAAGGGGATGGGGAAAGGGGAGATGGAAGAGGAAGGAGAGGAGATCAGGCTGTTTTGCTGCCAAAGCCAGAAGCGTCCTGAGGTCGCTGTTCCTGTGAGGTCGGTGGAGCAGAGACGGGGCTTTCAGTGCAGATATGAATTTAGGATAAGAAAGCCCACTGTGTGCAAAAGCTGGCAATGTATTCCAGAGGGGGAGAGGGAGAAAATGTTTGAAAATCATTCTCGGCTAAGAGCAAGTCCTTAGGATTCTAAGTCTAGATACCTCCATAACTAAATACATTCTTAGTGTAGGAGGTGAGGACGGGATTGTAAATCAAATCCAGGTCTTCAGCATGTGTCATGGAGTTAGCCTTGCCAGTGCCCATTTTAACACCTGCATTGTGCCAAGAGAGCTTGCTTCTGGGGCTCGGAGGGAGTCAGCAATCTGGGCAGGGCATCAGACTGGATTAGAAGTATCTTGTCCTTTTTAGGCAATTGTGATCTGCCTTTTTAAAAAAAAATTTTTAGTACTATAAAGCTCTTGTGCTGGTAATTAATAAACTCATATTGTAAATAATACTTTGCTCAATGACTTACTCTCTTCCGGATTTACCGTCTTAATTAATATAAATGATAGTCCCACAGGGAAAGCAGAAGACATTTCCTGCATTAGGATTTTCATGCAGACTAATACAGAACATTTGTAGATGTCTAAATATGACTGTTGCATGGTTTTACAACCCAAATGATATAAAACATGTGGAGGGACAGAATCGAACGGGGCGCCCAAGTTTTCCTGAGGACGCCCTCACAGGACATTCACGTGAAGGGGCGGGGAAACCCGTATTATCGAAACAAGATGGGCGTCCATCTTTCATTTCGATAATACAGTCGGGGACGCCCAAATCTCAACATTTAGGTTGACCTTAGAGATGGTTGTCCTTAGAGATGGTCATCCTCGATTTTCGGCAATAATGGAAACCGAGGACGCCCATCTCAGAAACGACCAAATCCAAGCCATTTGGTGATGGGAGGAGCCAGCATTCATAGTGCACTGGTCCCCACGACATGCCAGGACACCAACCGGGCACCCTAGGGGGCACTGCAGTGGACTTCAGAAAAAGCTCCCAGGTGCATAGCTCCCTTACCTTGTGTGCTGAGCACCCCAAACCACCCCCAAAACCCACTCCCCACAACTGTACATCACTACCATAGCCCTTAGGGATGAAGGGGGGCACCTAGATGTGGGTACAGTAGGCTTATGGTGGGTTTTGAAGGGCTCACATTTAGCCCCACAAGTGTAACAGGTAGGGGGGGATGGGCCTGGGTCTGCCTGCCTGAAGTGCACTGCACCCACTAAAATTGCTCCAGGGACCTGTATACTGCTGTCACGGAACCGGGTATGATATTTGAGGCTGGCATAGAGGCTGGAAAAAAAAAATGTTCAATTTTTTTTTAGGGTGGGAGGGGGGTTAGTGACCACTAGGGGAGTAATGGGAGGTCATCAATGATTCCTTCCGGTGGTCATCTGGTCATTTAGGGCACATTTTTGTGGCTTGGTCATAAAAAAAAGTACCAAGTAAAGTCGTCCAAGTGTTCGTCAGGGACGCCCTTCTTTTTTCCATTATCGGCCGAGGACACCCATGTGTTAAGCACGTCCCAATCCCGCCTTTGCTATGCTTCCGACACGCCCCTGTGAACTTTGGTCGTCCCCACGACGGAAAGCAGTTGAGGACGCCCAAAAATCGGCTTTCGATTATGCCGGTTTGGGCGACCCTGTGAGAAGGACGCCCATCTTCCGATTTGTGTCGAAAGATCGGCGCCCTTCTCTTTCGAAAATAAGCCTGAAAATCTCCATTAACACAGAGGTAGGGAGGGATTTTAATAGCAGGAAAACATCTTACAGAATTGAAGTCAAACGCCACCTTGTTTGGAGACACTCTCTTGACGGTAAGTTTGTAAAAATATTTTCCATGTGAAAGCATGTTTTTCATGTGGAAAATGGCTATTATAACATTTTATAAGTATGCACGGATATTTTTAAACAATCTTTTTGAGAAATTTTATTAATTTATGGTAACTGAGAGTTTTTTTGGAAAAGCATTGTATAATCTGGGTTAAACATTATAATTCCTGATGTTTGTTCAGTTTTTTGTCTGTTGTTTCCCGCAGCAAACTTTGTGGTAATAACAATAATAATAATAATTTCCTAAGCAGCAAGTGGACAGAGTTGGAGTCAACTTATGTGGTATGGGAAAAATTCCATATATGGCACCTTAAAAATCAGTGTCTGCTTTGCAGCTTATAGAGAAAAATGGCTCCCATTTGCATCTCATTTTAGTGCTCTGCAGTGATAGGTGCAAATTTGGTGTACCTCATGTGCAAACGTTGATGTATATCCCCCAGACCCCCTTCCCTCTTTTCTTTCTCTCTTCTCATAACTGAGAGTTAACCTTGTTACTTATTAGGCTGAGCTCTGGTTTTGCTTCTTATTGCTGTCTGTTGCCATGTTGTTTGCTCTTATGTATTTCTGTACTGAACACCAATAAAAGAAATTAAACCATAAAAAAAAAGAATTTATCAAGGCCCGCCTTAATGTATGGCTATGTTCTATTGCTTTTGTTTGGGTGAAAAGAAATACACATAGACAAAAGAAAAAGGCAAGATATAATTACCTCCTGTACCTGGATGTAACTTTCTTTAAGCTACAACTGAACAATGTGTGAGCCAAAACCAGATCAATAAATAAATATGGACAAAAAAAAAAATCAGTGCTGTAAAACCATGTGGTTAGTGTGATTATTTTTGTTACATTTGTACCCCGTGCTTTCCCACTCATGGCAGGCTCAATGCGGCTTACATGGGGCAATGGAGGGTTAAGTGACTTGCCCAGAGTCACAAGGAGCTGCCTGTGCCTGAAGTGGGAATTGAACTCAGTTCCCCAGGACCAGAATCCACCACCCTAACCACTAGGCCACTCCTCCACTGTTGCTACTATTTGAGATTCTACATGGAATGTTGCTATTCCACTAGCAACATTCCATGTAGAAGTCGGCCCTTGCAGATCACCAATGTGGCCGCGCAGGCTTCTGCTTCTGTGAGTCTGACGTCCTGCACGTACGTGCAGGACGTCAGACTCACAGAAACAGAAGCCTGCGCAGCCTTCTATGGAATGTTGCTAGTGGAATAGCAACATTCCATGTAGAATCTCCAATAGTAGCAACATTCCATGTAGAATCTCCAATAGTATCTATTTTACTTTTGTTACATTTGTACCCCGCGCTTTCCCACTCATGGCAGGCTCAATGCGGCTTACATGGGGCAATGGAGGGTTAAGTGACTTGCCCAGAGTCACAAGGAGCTGCCTGTGCCTGAAGTGGGAATTGAACTCAGTTCCCCAGGACCAGAATCCACCACCCTAACCACTAGGCCACTCCTCCACTCTATAAACTCCTCATTCTATAAACAACACCTAAAGTTTGGTGTATTTATAGAATATGCTCATGTGCCATTTGTGTGCCACCCATTTAGACCACTAAAACCAGGCCTAAATACCCGCACCTAAGTTACGTGCAGATCCGATGTATTCTATAACAGTGCGCATAATTTTTTGAAACGCCTACAACCTGCCCATTCCATGCCAATGACCATGCACCCTTTTTAACAGTGCGCATTAGAATTTATGCACACCGCGTTATAGAATACACCTAGAAAGATGTGTGCATAAATTTTAATTAAAGCCAATTAGTGCAACTAATTGGTTGTTAAGTATCAATTATCGGCACTGATTGGATTGTTAATTAAGTTGTGCGGCCAAATTAGCATGTACAAATTAAGGCATCATATATAGAATTTGGGGGTAAGTGTGTACTGTAAAAACAATTGACATTTTTATTTTGTTCAGGTTTTAAAAATATGTTTTGTTTTGGGAGTGATCTTATTATTAGTGCAAGTATTTTGGAAAGATTGCACCCAGAAGAGCAGGGAAAAAAATTTGGGAGATTTTCCTGTCATTTGGGGCAAAAATAACCCACAAAAAAAGCATGAGAAATGTCATTGATATTTTCCATGGAGATAACAGAGAGGGATACAAAAGTACAAAACAAACAATCCCAAACTAAAAGCACCAAGAGCCTTCAAGACCGAAACATGCCCTTTAATTAATAGAAGTAGAAATAATGTTGTACATCAGTGACCCGACATGGGCTGTGTTTCGGCACAGAGTGCCTGCATCAGGGGTCATAAGTCTGTGCTTTCAAAAGTGAGGACAGGATAGCCCGCCACCGGGGCTCCAAACTGTAATAGTTGACGTTCAAAGCAGTCAAAACTCAGACGTTCTGGTTTCTGGTAAGTAAACAGTGTGTTGAATGCTTTTCTTTGAAAGCCACAGAAATGTCCTCTTATGTCAGACTCTCGTCAGAGTTTTGACTGCTTTGAAGGTCATCCGATACAGTTTGGAGCCCTGGAAAAGGTGCAGCGAAGGGCGACTAAAATGATAGCAGGGATGGGACATCTTCCCTATGAAGAAAGACTAAGGAGGCTAGGGCTTTTCAGCTTGGAGAAGAGACGGCTAAAGGGAGACATGATAGAGGTATATAAAATAATGAGTGGACTGGAACAGGTGGCTGTGAAGCGTCTGTTCACGCTTTCCAAAAATACTAGGACTAGGGGGCATGCGATGAAACTACAGTGTGGTAAATTTCAAACAAATCGAGAAACTTTTTCTTCACCCAACACATAGTTAGACTCTGGAATTCGTTGCCGGAGAACGTGGTGAAGGCGGTTGGCTTAGCAGAGTTTAAAAAGGGGTTAGATGGTTTCCTAAAGGACAAGTCCATAAACCGCTACTAAAGGGACTTGGGAAAAATCCACAATTCCAGGAATAACATGTATAGAATGTTTGTACGTTTGGGAAGCTTGCCAGGTGCCCTTGGCCTGGATTGGCCGCTGTCGTGGACAGGATGCTGGGCTCGATGGACCCTTGGTCTTTTCCCAGTGTGGCATTACTTACAGTGGTGGAAATAAGTATTTGATCCCTTGCTGATTTTGTAAGTTTGCCCACTGACAAAGACATGAGCAGCCCATAATTGAAGGGTAGGTTATTGGTAACAGTGAGAGATAGCACATCACAAATTAAATCCGGAAAATCACATTGTGGAAAGTATATGAATTTATTTGCATTCTGCAGAGGGAAATAAGTATTTGATCCCCCACCAACCAGTAAGAGATCTGGCCCCTACAGACCAGGTAGATGCTCCAAATCAACTCGTTACCTGCATGACAGACAGCTGTCGGCAATGGTCACCTGTATGAAAGACACCTGTCCACAGACTCAGTGAATCAGTCAGACTCTAACCTCTACAAAATGGCCAAGAGCAAGGAGCTGTCTAAGGATGTCAGGGACAAGATCATACACCTGCACAAGGCTGGAATTGGCTACAAAACCATCAGTAAGACGCTGGGCGAGAAGGAGACAACTGTTGGTGCCATAGTAAGAAAATGGAAGAAGTACAAAATGACTGTCAATCGACAAAGATCTGGGGCTCCACGCAAAATCTCACCTCGTGGGGTATCCTTGATCATGAGGAAGGTTAGAAATCAGCCTACAACTACAAGGGGGGAACTTGTCAATGATCTCAAGGCAGCTGGGACCACTGTCACCACGAAAACCATTGGTAACACATTACGACATAACGGATTGCAATCCTGCAGTGCCCGCAAGGTCCCCCTGCTCCGGAAGGCACATGTGACGGCCCGTCTGAAGTTTGCCAGTGAACACCTGGATGATGCCGAGAGTGATTGGGAGAAGGTGCTGTGGTCAGATGAGACAAAAATTGAGCTCTTTGGCATGAACTCAACTCGCCGTGTTTGGAGGAAGAGAAATGCTGCCTATGACCCAAAGAACACCGTCCCCACTGTCAAGCATGGAGGTGGAAATGTTATGTTTTGGGGGTGTTTCTCTGCTAAGGGCACAGGACTACTTCACCGCATCAATGGGAGAATGGATGGGGCCATGTACCGTACAATTCTGAGTGACAACCTCCTTCCCTCCGCCAGGGCCTTAAAAATGGGTCGTGGCTGGGTCTTCCAGCACGACAATGACCCAAAACATACAGCCAAGGCAACAAAGGAGTGGCTCAGGAAGAAGCACATTAGGGTCATGGAGTGGCCTAGCCAGTCACCAGACCTTAATCCCATTGAAAACTTATGGAGGGAGCTGAAGCTGCGAGTTGCCAAGCGACAGCCCAGAACTCTTAATGATTTAGAGATGATCTGCAAAGAGGAGTGGACCAAAATTCCTCCTGACATGTGTGCAAACCTCATCATCAACTACAGAAGACGTCTGACCGCTGTGCTTGCCAACAAGGGTTTTGCCACCAAGTATTAGGTCTTGTTTGCCAGAGGGATTAAATACTTATTTCCCTCTGCAGAATGCAAATAAATTCATATACTTTCCACAATGTGATTTTCCGGATTTAATTTGTGATGTGCTATCTCTCACTGTTACCAATAACCTACCCTTCAATTATGGGCTGCTCATGTCTTTGTCAGTGGGCACACTTACAAAATCAGCAAGGGATCAAATACTTATTTCCACCACTGTATGTACTTATGGTGGCAGGCTAACCTTTCCTCACTTTTGAAAGTACTGACTTATGACCCCTGATGCAGGCACTGCATGCCGAAACATGGTCCATGTTGGGTCACTGATGTACATATTTCTACTTCTATCAATTAAAGAACATGTTCCAGCCTTGAAAGCTCTTGGTGCTTTTTATTTGGGGTTGATATTTTCCATGTCATTTCAAGTGAATGCTCATCCCTGCTTTATAAAATACACATGTACCTCCATTGAGTGCATGCACATTATTGTACCATTGGTATGATTATCAAAAAGCAATTAATCAAATTAATTTTATTGACATTTATATCCCACATTATCCCAAGTGGACTTGGGTTCAATGCGGCTTACATTGGTAATTCAACAGTGTTACAATTGAAGACAGCTCTTTGCACACAGGAAGTGCTACAAGAAGAGAATATTTCTATACTGCAGAATAGAAGGTACGTTGATGAAAGCAGAGGACTCACAGATCAGCCCTGAATAGCCAGCCATACTAGTCGTTGTCCATTAATATGAATTTCCTGAAGAAGAAGAAGATTTTTCACATTTTATGGAAACTCATGTAGTTGTTTATATATCTGATTTGTTTTGTTAGAGAATTCCACCATTAGGTACCCTGGTAGGTGAAACCTGCTGCAAGAAACGATTTATACACCACATTCTTACAACTAGGGAGCTGGAGAGTTAAATAATCCCTTGCCCTCCAAAACTGCATTGCACAATGGTAGTTCTATCAGGGACTGCATATACTCTGGGGTCATACCGTACAATATCTGAAAGACAAAAACACATAGGGACCCTTTTATTAAGGCACATAAGCAGTGGCGTTCCTAGGGGGGCAGACACCCCTGGGCCCCCCCCCCCGATGCAGCGCGGACACCCCCCCCCCCGCCAAAGCACCCCCTCGGCGAAAGAAACCCCCCCCCCCAGGTACACGCCGCTGTGGGGGGTGCCGCAGCGCGCGCCTGCTCAGCGTTGGCTGAGTTTGCGCGTTCGCTGCAGCCTGCAGCTCCCTCTGACCCGGAACAGGAAGTAACCTGTTCCTGGGCAGAGAAGAAGCTGCAGGCTGCAGCGAACGCGCGAACTCAGCCAACGCTGAGCAGGCGCGCGCCGTGGCACCCCCCCCAGCGGTGTGCACCCGGGAACGCAAATCCCATACCATCCTCGTAGCTTTTCTTTGCACCACTTCCATTTTTTTGACATCCTTTGCAAGGTACGGCCTCCAAAACTGAATACAGTACTCCAGGTGGGGCCTCACCAACGTCTTATACAGGGGCATTAAAACCTCCCTTCTTCTGCTGGTCACACCTCTCCCTATACAGCCTAGCAATCTTCTAGCTACGGCCACCGCCTTGTCACACTGTTTCGTCGCCTTCAGGTGCTCGGATACTATCACCCCAAGATCCCTCTCCCCGTCCGTGCCTATCAGACTCTCCCCGCCTAACACATAGGTCTCCCTTGGATTTCTACTCCCTAAGTGCATCACTTTGCATTTCTTCGCATTGAATTTTAATTGCCAAACGTTAGACCATTCTTCTAGCTTCTTCAGATCTTTTTTCATGTTTTCCACTCCCTCCGGGGTGTCCACTCTCTTAAAGGGGAATTCTCTGCTACGGGTCCTCCCTGGTCCCCCTGTTCAGGCCTTGGCTGGAGCTCCCTCTAGTGGCCCCTTCAGGTCATTACCCTGGTGTCCCATTGGAGCTCTCTGTAGGGATCTTATTATGGCATTTTTCAATCTTTTCTCTAAGAGAGCGCCCTCTGGCGGCCTCCTCAGGGTAGGGCAGTCCTCTGTTTTTCACAGCGCCAAAATGGAGTTACCGCACGACTACCGCGTGGCTCTTGTGGTAATTTCATTTTTGGTGTGCGTCCGATATGAGCATCTGAAAAATATTTGTTATTTTTGGATGCACGTATTGGACGCGCGCCAAGTGGTATTTGATGCGCGTAGGTCATTACCGGTTACTACGTGAGTCTTTACCGCTAGGTCAATGACTGGCGGTGAGGTCTCAGACCTAAAATGGACGCATGTCAATTTTCATTTTGCCGCACGTCCATTTTTCAGCAAAAATGTTTAGAAAGGCATTTTTTACTGATGTGCTGAAAAATGGATTGGCACACAACCAAAACCCGCGCCTACACTACCGCAAGCCATTTTTCAGCGCGCCTTTGTAAAAGGACCCCATAAAGACCTGTTTACTAATCTGCACTAGAGGTGCACTAGCATTTTTAGCATGCTCTAACCATGTAGATGCCCATAACATTCCTATTTATTTATTTATGACATTTGTACCCCACATTTTCCCACCTATTTGCAGGCTCAATGTGGCTTATATAGTACCGTCAAAGGCGTTTGCCCAGTCGGTTGATAACAAGTACAAGGTTGAAAAGTGATTGTATGAGGTATATGTGGAGGGTCGGGAGGGATGAAGATTGCGTGTTGTCCAGTACGGTCAAAGTCATGCTGTGTTGCTGGGTGAAGAGGTTTACGTGGGGTCGTTGGGGTAGACCTTTTTGAAGAGGTTGGTTTTTAGTGATTTCCTGAAGTTTGGGTGGTCGTGGATTGTTTTCACAGCTTTTGGGAGGCCATTCCATAGTTGTGCGCTTATGTAGGAGAAGCCGGATGCGTAAGTTGTTTTGTATTTCAGTCCTTTGCAATTTGGGTAGTGTAGGTTTAGGTAGGATCTTGACAGTCTGACTTTGTTTCTTATTGGTAGATCAATATGGGCATGTACATGGTAAGCGTGTGCTAATTTTTAGCATGCTCTAAAAACATTATAACACACCTTATTAAACAGGGCCCATAGTTTGAAAGCCACTCTGACCTTAGGCACTTGGAATGTTTTGAGAGAGCACTGATGGGCTCTGGGAGCCTGTTTTTGTAAAGGTTTATATGCGAGTTTTATAAAATAGACATGTTGTATGAAAGTTTTATGCATGTTTTCTTATAAAATTACCCTCTCTATCTGTAATTCCCCCTTTTACAAAGCTGCGCTAGCAGCTGCCACGTGGCAATGCTGACAAGGTCCATTCACTTTGAATGGGCTGTGTCGGTATTACCGCACCAGTAGCCGCTAGTGAGGCTTTCTAAAAGTGGGATGTTTCTAAAAATTCTTTCTATTTGCTGAAAGTCTGATTGTTTCCCTCTTTTTTGGAATTTGCCTTGTTTGCAGTTTTCACCAAGGGCGTAGCTACGTGGGGCCACGGGGGCCTGGGCCCCCATAGATTTGGCCCTGGACCCCCCTGCTGACGACCCTCTCGACCCCCCCTCCTGCCGCCAACCCACCGTCTGCTACCTTTGCTGGCGGGGGACCCCAATCCCCGTCAGCCAAGGTCCTCTTCTTCCTTCGTTCTGTTTCTGAGTCTGACGTCATGCATGTACAACGTGCAGGACGTCAGACTCAGAAACAGAACAAAGGAAGAACAGGACATCGGCTGGCGGGGGTTGGGGTCCCCCGCCAGCAAAGGTAGGTGATGGCGGCGGAGGGTTGGTGGCGGGAGGGGGGTCGAGAGGGTCGCCGGCGGGGGGGGGGCAAAGTTGTTGTTGGTGGTGGTAGCGGCGGGGGGGGGGCATCAATGGCGGGGGTGGGGGGTCGGCAGCGCTGGGGGGGAGGGCTAAAATGTGCACCCTCACCTCGGGCTCTGGACCCCCCTCCCGCCGAGATCTGGCTACGCCCCTGGTTTGCACACATTAACTTACATGCTAAGCAGACAAAGTGCCCACATTAATAGGAATCACAGCTCTCATAGAATTTGTCTTTATTCCAAGCATAGTTAATATTAACAGTGTGAATCTTTCAAAATGCCCAATCTTGGAGGGTTTCAGGAAAAAAAACCCACATCCTTTATTTGTGCAGTCTGCTATTAGTTAGCATTGACTATACTTTATTTAACAGTGCAATGGAGACGTTTTATAATGCATAAACCATATTCAAATGTCTAAAAGTCTGCTCTAAAAACAGAAGCCGTAATAGATATAAGATGAAGGTATTCAAATTCCAACTCCCCACCACCCTCACAAAGAAATAAAACCCTAGTGATCTTCCCTTCCTCATGCTCCTGCCCCTTTCCCCACCCCCACCCACCTCTTACCAGCTGGCCAGCCTCATGCATGTTCAATAAATGTTGTTATCATTATCAGTCAGTGCCTTCTTGGCAGGTGGATGTTGAGTGCACATGAAGCCAGGGCCACAGCATTCATGTGTGTGAATGAAGAAATTGAATTATTTATGACCATATGAATAAGGGCGACTGGTGCAGAGGCCGAATGGAACAGGTCTTCCGTTACGCGGAAACCACCTGTTGCTATGGAGCCTGGATCTGCTCTCTCCGATTGTCTCCAGACACAATTACCTCTGCACATCAGCCTGGAGTT